>NW_015090790.1:1697194-1862547 GCF_001431845.1 Calidris pugnax | reverse complement strand
AAAAAAAAAAAAGATCAGTGTTTACTGTAAGGTTGTTAGGCTGGATGTAGTCTTGTTGAATTAGAATTAGATTTTAATAATTTATAAAGCAGGTTAGGGAAAACTGTTACTAAATTTACAGCGGGGAAGTGTCAGTAAAGCTTCTTGCTGACACAATGATCCTGCAGTTTAAGTGATCTACTTTAGTCCCTGTCCATTATTATTTTTTTTATTATTTTTTTTTTTTGGTAATTTAATTTTGAGAGAGCGTGCAAACGTTTCTGCAGAAACGGTTACACTTTCATGATACACGTGATGAGGAGGGGAATCTTTTTGACGAGATGAAATGGGGCCAAGTGATTCAGGTTTTAAGAATTATGGGGTTTGGGTTTTTTTGCTGATATTTCCAGCATTTCGGTTTATGTAACAGGTAACTTTATGTTATGTTTTTTGGCGGACTGTTGAAATCTTAGAAGTGGGTTGCTAAAGTACAGGCCATTCTATTTCAGTTTATCTGACTTCTTTATTTATTAATCTTGTCTGGGGACTGAATGCCCTGCTGATAGTGGCATTTCCCCCCCCCCCGGATGATAAACAAGACCAGTTTAAGGCACAGGTTCATGTTGCTGATAGTTGCCCCGCTGATAGTGGCATTCCCCCCCCCCCCCGGATGATAAACAAGACCAGTTTAAGGCACAGGTTCATGTTGCTGATAGTATATTATATTTAGAAAGCCTAAGCTGGTAGTGAAAGAATACCTCAGGAGAAATAAAAAAGATGGAGTAACGTTTTTTCATTATTGTAATGCCAGCTGCACAGTTCAGCTTCTGGGTGCTGCACATGCTTCCTCGAAGAAGCTATGGAGTTTGTACTTCCATTTTTGATAGATTTAGTGCCCATATTTTGCATGAAATAGTTCTTCTGTTTTGGAACTTGTTTACACTGTTGCAATAAATCGTACTTCCTAAAGCTTTCCTTGCAAAAGGCAAACCCAAATAATGCCTGTTTCAATGAATTTAATAATTTACGGAGCGTATGAGTAACCAATTATTTTAATAAAATAAGTACTCGAAAGTGTTCTCTATATTGTGGAATCAACTTCTTTTAGCATACGAGTCACTTTGGTAATTGAAGTCAACAGACACTGAGGATGAGTAATGCTTTCCAAGGACGTGCTCTAAGACCCTGATCCTGCAAATGCTTATGCCGATGCTTAACTTTGCACCACTCTGTAGCCTTACTGAAATCAACAGAGCTGCTCTTGGTAATGATCCCGTTATTAACGCCGATGGTTCTGTTGATTTCAGTCAAAAAAATGCTGGTGAAGTTAACTGTACACAGAGCTGCTTGAAATATGTAGGCCTGAATTCCTCCTGTGTTGTTTCCCTGAAGTATTACTCATGTATTTTACCAAGATGTGACGGGCCTTTTTAACGGAGAGAAGACGACTAGGAAATACAATAGCTGGCTGGATTAATTCACTATTTAAATGGTTCCTTTTGGTATTTCTTAGAAGTATGGAATCAGCTACAGGAGCACTACCGAGGCAAGTTTTATGGGAAGAAGCAATGCTTATTTCTTAGACCAGCTGATCGAGTTGGGAAACAAACAAACTTTTGCTTGCAGAAATCTTTTTTTGGCTCTCTGCCTCTCCCTGCAAACATTGTCTGGCTTCTGCCCTTAGAACAGTTATGGCTACCACACAGCTATTCTTACAGAAATGTCAGAACGTGGAATAACTACGTATAAAGAGATTCACAAGGAAATAACTGAGTATTTCTAAAAAATGAAAATAAAGAGAGAACGTATAAAATTTGTCAGTGTTAGTGAAATTGTGAAAATAGCAGTACTTTTTTCCTGTACTTTCTTGTATTTCTACCTTGTATGCAGGTGTGGCAAATAAATGAGCTTTTCTTCTGTCCTATTTTTTTTGGCTGTATGCATATTGATGACTTTGATGCCAAAAAAATATTTGTACCTGTTTGTGGACCCATGCTTTAGCATGCATGGTGCCTTACAGAATGAGTTGAAATTACTTCATCCCAAAGAACATACAGTTTAAGGCCTATGTCAAATCTGCAGGTGTGTGAAATTCTGTTGATGTAATGATGTCAGCATTAGGTCTGAATTCTTCCCGCTGCAGGATTTTTGGCAAATGGGAGACACAGGTGAAAGAGTAGGCGAGAAAAATTATTACACTGTTCCATGAAGTTTATTCTATACAACTTGCACGTGTGTTGTGAGTTAACTCTCTTAACACTCTGTCTGGGTGACTTGTCAGTGGGAGAGCAGTGCAGAAAGAGAAGGATTTTTTGAAGATTTAGGTTAGTCTTTACCCCTTTCTTCCATTTGGAATATGTTTGTAACATTTGTTTTCCTTCAGTAGGGATATGTCCTCAGCACCAACTACTCCTCCATCAGTGGATAAAGTAGACGGATTTTCTCGGAAGTCCGTCAGAAAAGCCAGACAGAAGAGGTCGCAAAGCTCCTCCCAGTTTAGGTCTCAGGGCAAGCCTATCGAGTTAACTCCCCTGCCTCTGCTAAAAGGTAAGATGGAGAATTATTTTTAATAAATAAAACAATATTACTCTACAGATGATTTCTAAACTCAAAAGTATTCTATTGCCAGAAATTGCAAGGAAATTTTGCCAGCAATGAGAAATGTTTCGTGCCAGAAACGTATGTATTTAAGCTCTACAAAATGTTTTATCTGTGACTTGAGGGTGTGGTGATTGTTTGCAATACTTCTTGAAAGTTTTAAATGCTCATGCTCACTCATACTGTGACTTGAATTTTCAAGGCTCTCAGGATATGTGTGAGTATTTTGGTTTGGGAACCCTCAGCAGTTGGCCTAAATGAACAGTAATTCTGAGAAGGGTAAATTGACTTGTGAGCAGAGAGAAACTGGTTTTTAGGATCTTAACCTGGTAACGTGTGGGTCTGCAGCCTGTCCCACTGGTGCCAAATGCAGCCCGCGGGCTTATGTTCAATGCCTTAGAGCGTTTGTGAATAGGTAACTCCCAGCTCCTGGCTTCTGCTGGGTTTTGAAATCGAAAGGTCCCATGAGCTCCAGCCTCTTGAGAGGAAAGATGCTGCCAATCAGGTCTTAGGCAAGACACTACTGCGTATCCCAGCTCCGGTTGAGTTTCTGCTGGCAGATTTAACCTCTAATTTGGGAAAGAAAATTATGATCCAGCATACTACTTTTGAAAGGATGCCAGTATTCATGTTACATGCTGTGTAAATGCTTCCCCTAAATCCCAGTTCCTGAACTTCAGTACAAATCCAGGGGCCCAGAAGCACCTGAGAATTATCTCTGGTGAGGAAGGAGGAATGGCCTTCCAGAAGTGTTTCTTTTACTCTGAATTCTCAAATGGTTTATTTAGTTTTCTGAATTTATTTTTTTTCCTTACTATTCTTCTTTTCTGTTACAAGTAGTGAAAATAAGCATGGTTTGTGCTGATCGTTCTGGAAAATAGCAAGGTTCATAGGTTTCATCTTATGTCTGTCTCATTTTTGCTTTGGGAGCAAGTATATTTCTCACATTCTCTCCTCTACCTATCTGACAAATTTGTTAATCAGAGTATTGAAATATGTAATAAAAGTGTAATTGGGCTTAACCCCGCTTTTTCATAAGAAGGGAGAAGTTGTAAAAAAGCAAAGCCCCCCCCCCCCCCCAGATACTCACACCTTAATGGCTTTTTTTTTTTTTTGAAGTTAATTCATAGTAGGGTTTTAGGATTAATTCTAGTGGAGTTGTCATGAAAATATTTGAGGCTTCTTTCCGTGGGATACCTGTAAGAATGCACAAATGGCCATACTGGGTCAAAAGAGAGGCTGGTCTGGCCCCACGGCATCGTGCCCACCAGTGACCGACTGGGAGGTGTTGGGGAGCTGGGGAGGCTGTACCAGAATGTGCCCCCCACCTTCAGCATTCCTCAGTTTTTAAGGTCTGTTGGTGCCAGTGGATTTGACTCTGTAGTCTGCAGTGGGTATTATTTTATGACTCTTTATCCTTGTTTTGTGAGAGTATGATAAAGAAGCAAATACTTCTTTAAAATAATTTGAAAGCTCAGTTTTATACTTTTGCAGGTCATTTTTGACACACAGGTTATTTCCTTTGAAAATACTAGTTGCTGCACTCCAGAAGGTGGATGGACTTAATCCTTTGGCTTAAATGGCTAGATTACTGGAAAAGGCTGAGATTTGTATTTGTATAAATTAAAAAATTGATATTGCAATTATTTCATTCGATTGTATCGTCCCATTCAGGGTATAAACTATCGCGTGTGCAAGCGTAAGAGAAACGTTGCCTTTGTCTGAGGACCTGCTCCTGCAAAAACATAGGCTTAATTTGACCACTGTAGCTAGTCCCATGGATTGAGATATAAAACTATAATAAGATAAAACAAACAGATGGGGAGCAGAGAGTGGTGGTGAGACATTTATGATTAGTGTCATAATGAGTTACAGTGGTCCAGCTTCAAATTAAGAATTTGATCCTGTGAGTTAGTTTTCCCTCTTTGACTTAATGCGGATTCCCAGAGGCGCAGGGATCTACCTGGGGCAGATTAATTTGCAGGATTTGGGCCTAAGGGTCTATGTGAAACAGCAGTGTCCCTGCTGAAGGGACACTGGCAGTTAAAAGTCATGCTACTGTTTGGAAATATTCTTGATCTCCATTGATATTTGTACCATTCAGGATTATTAAACCTAAAAGAAGTGAGGAAACAATTTCCTCCTGGGTTTTTCATGCTTTCCTTGGGCAGTTGCCTGAACGCCTTAATCTTTAAACTTTTAGGTTTATACTTATCTTCAAACAAGTGACCAGTCTTATTACTTCAGTCCAGTAATCATATGATTTCCAATTTCATCCTTGCTGTTTGGGTCTTTCAACCCAAAACCGAGAAGAGATTTCAGCAAAATAGCTTGTTAAAGTCTCAGCAAAAAATGAAATCAGTTTGGAGATCTACAGTTGCTAAGCTTATTTAAACTTCTTGTTTTGGGTAAATTTCAAGTTTAATTAAACCTCTTAGGAAATATTTCAGTATGGGAAACTTTTAGAGGACAGATCTTGAATTCAACCTTAGACATATTTCATATTCACAATGGAGGGGCTTTGCTGACAAAAACATGTGTGCTATGCTCTCTTCTTTTCTTTTTAAATGATTATATATTGCATATTGATGTTTGCAGGCTGCCTTCTCTCAAACAGCACTTTTATGGACTTCAGTATCTTCTTTGATTACAAGAATCATGTATGCATAAAACTAGATAAATACTTAGTCCATTCTTTGGAAGTTTTTATACTATGCCTGTCACCATAATGATTTGAGCACCTTCCAGTAGTGTATTAAGTGACATGACTACACATCTGTCACATCTTATCTGCTCTCATTCCTTTCCCTAGGGGCAGAGTCATATATAGTGAAATGGCTTGTTTTGGTAGTGTTTTAATGCAGTCTGTTGCTTTCTGTGAACATACATGCCTGTATTGCAAAAACAGATAGATAAGACAGCATCGTCGTTGTTTGTTTGGTAATAAAAATGTTTCAGGAAATAGAAATAGAAGAGACTATGTTTTGATGCTGAGTATAAGTCTGAAGGGTGATCTGCTATTTAGGAAATGTAACAAGAAGAACTGCAATTTTCAATAAGAATTTTTGTTGCTCATTCCAGGAAAAGAAAAAAAAAAATCCAGAGATCCAGAGAAATTAAGTTATTACTCTTGGGGGTTTTTCGTTGTTAGCTCTTTTTTTTTTTTTTTTTTTTTTTTTTTTTTAAATTAACAGAAGTTTGTATATTGAATCTTTTGTAAACAAACATTTAATGCACTCAGAAAATAAGATGTGCCTTCTGAGGTTCTGCTGGGCTGAGTTTAGGCTTTCAAGAGCCACAATCCAAAAAGCTGGCTTTTTCTCCTGGCTTTACATTTAAAGAGGCGGTTGGTATCGTCGAGGATGGCAGGTCCCCTAGATAACTGGTTTGTGGCAGAGCTGTCCTGGCAAAGGGCACTTTGTTTGGGACTGAGTACTTCCACCTCTGTGCCTTAGTCAAACCCAGCCCACATTTGTTAACCAAACCTCAAATCGTGCTTGTTCTGCATTGAATAACTGTATTATTTATCAGAGGCTTATTTTACTTTCATTTTGTGTAGATACTCTTTTTTACTTAGAAGTCTCTGGAGGTAGATTGGTAGGACTGCAATGTTGGAAAGCAGTTGGTTGGAAAAAAAAAAAAGGTATGTTGTAGTGGACACGTGAAAACAAAGTGTAAAAGGGGAATGAGGACTTCATTTGTGTTTCTGCCAGTACCTGTAATGGTAGGGGAGTGTCCAGAGACATACATACAGATGCCTAAAAAGATCATGTGCTTTATAAATTCATGTTTAGCATCTTGAGAAATTGGACAGAAAACCTGCCTGTAATTCATGGTATTCTTCCTGTCCCCCTTGCCCTCATTAAAAATACATAAATTAGGTAAAGCAAACTGTCCAAAAGTAAGACTTAAATTTTAAATCAGTGTATCTAGTTTTTGTCATTTCAAGGTTTGCCTATTTTTTTCTAACATTCTACCACATTTTCCAATGATCTAATATAGTTAGTGTAGTTTACTTTCAGGTTTTCTAAAACTGTTTATAGTTGTTGTTGTAAACAGCTCAAAGTATGATTGTTATTTTTAGATATATTTTCTTCCTTAAAATAGGCACTCCGAACAGAAGTTCTCTGTCAACAATACCTATTGCTTTGCTACCTCAATATTATGAAATATATTGAGCTTCTAATATATTATCAGATAGTTTCCATGACATTAAAGAATTACTGTAGTGGCAACAAAAGAGCATTGCATAGTCAGAAAGGGAAAAATCTCTTTTTACTTGCTGTTTGCTTTTGATCATCATATTATTTCCCTGTAGTTGAGATTTTATGATAAGCTTTTCTTATGAATCCTATCTATAGGTCAAATGGCGAAGTGGCTAAATAGTAGAAAATTCTACCAACTCCAAAAGACTTTTGACTAGGTGAGAACTGCAAGATGTGCACTTTCTTTTTCAAATATGGTTACTTTTGATTATTTTTTTAAAAAATATTCTTTATCATAAGAAGTCTGGGTTTTTTTCTGAGTTATGGGTACCGCCTTCAGAATTGTACGTAAAGGAAGTTGCGATGATTTGAGTTGTAGAAGAAGATAGATACAGCTTCTATTTTGCATTTACTTCCTCGAGGGTTGGCTGGTTCTTTTCTGGGCTACTCGCCATTTGTGATATTTGGAATGCTTTACAGGTGTTGATAATAATATATCTAAGCTAATAATTTTCTCCTAATTTATAAACAGGAAGTTAGGCTCATAGTGGTTGTGACTTTTCAAAGTAAAATTTTGCTGTATTTCCATCATTGGAAATAGATCCGAGGACTCCTAAGTCATTGTGTGGAAGAAACCCTGCAACTTGGTTTGTGCTGTACATAGTCAGTGGTGAATCAGGCATCAAGCCTGGAAATACTTCTAGGAATTTTGTGCCCATTCTGGTTGAAATAAATCTGGACATAATGGGCAATCTCTATGAAAGATTTGGGAATAGGGCCACAATCCCAGCAGGAAGAAGGACTGAGCCTATTTATTATTTTTTCTTAAGACGTATGGAGTTCTTGTCATATGCAATTAATTTCTTCACTTTCTCTTGTGCTCTTGGCAGTTGTTTTTTTAATATATGCCTAAGTTTCTTTTTAATTTTTTTTGATGTTTGGTGGTTGTAGAATAATTCTTTCTGATAACCTTAAAGATTTCTGGTTGTTTCTAAAATGTATTTGTTTGGTGTTTAGAAAGGGCCATACACTAATTGCATTCTGTATTTTGGAATTTTTCTCTGCTTGTTATTGTCTCCCACGTTTGGAACTGAGTTTTGTAGAGCTGTATTTGGAGGGAATGGGCATATGTAGAAATGCTGACTTGAAGCAAATATACCTCCTTATCTTAATAGTGTCTTAGTGAAACTGCAGTTGGTGAGAAATTCTGTCAGCTTAGCCCTGGTCTTCTAATGTTTCTGTTCAGTTGTCTGTCTTTATTTCTAAGTTTCTTTATTTAGGTCCAGCGATTTTCCTATAGCCGTGGTGGTAATGGTGGGGGTTTTTTTGGGAGGGGGAGATCTGTTTTGGTTTTTTAATGTGAAACATTTGGTGTAACTGTTTTACTTCCTGAGTTTCTCAGTCTAACTTCTGGAAATGTTAAGTGATGATCATTCTTTCCTCTTCCTTTTCCTTTTTCTTTTTTCTTTTTTTTTTTTTTTGTTCAATTTAATTTTGAAGTGAAGTAACTTGTGATCACTGTGTAAAATGTGTTTCTGTGCTTTTCACAAGATGGAGTCTAAAATCTTGGATAATTTTCTGCAGGATGGTTAAAACTTTACTACCAGAAACTTTTCAGTCTGTATTTGTACAGTATGTCTCTATAATATGTTGCCCAGCATTATTTATTTATCTAATAATATTAGAATTTTCTTTTCTGTGTCCGAGTGTCGCCCTATGTGTCGGTAATAGAACCTCCTGTTTCTGTAATAAGTACCTCCTTTGTATTCCTTTCCCAAAGAACCTTTGACAAATGTAAGTTCTGGTTTAGCTGTGCAATTATTTCTGTACAGCATACATGCTTGTTGAAGTATAGTGCCACCTTCATTATTATTATGATTATGATATGGAGTATTAATGTTATGAAAGGTACGTTGTCCATATCCCAGGAATTGTGGGCTTATTTATGAAATCTGTTTGTGTATAATATATATTTTTGTGTATTAAGAAATTGTTGTATATATGTTTAATGTCATGTATAAAGATTGGGTTTTGAGCTTATTTTATTTTCTGGTTTGTTTTTAAAATTCAGTACTTACATTGGGATAACTACTAGTGTTAATTGTTACAGCTTTATAGTAAGGAAGCAGCCCTTTCATATTCATCCCTTGTAAGCTACTGCCTTCCTGAGAAAAGAGCACTTTCATTTACGCGTTCTGGGGAGTGGGAGGAGGACAGAAAACTATTTTTAGATTCAGGGTAACTTCCTTTCACCTACTTTTTTTTTTTTTTTACTTTTTTTTTTTTTTTCATTCAAGTTTTGCTGTTTCTTTGACTCAGGGCCCGTCCTCAAGCAAACCAGCTCCTGGCTCACTGGACACTGAACGGAGTCTCACTGGCTTGAAACTATGGGGGACATGAATGCAAGAGCAGACATGAGGAGGAAGGTTTTCTTTCAACCTAGAAACATGGTAACAGGATTTGATTTCTACTTTTGCTAATTCTTTACTATTTTGGCAGCGTTTTTTTTTTTTTTTTTACTTTTTTTTTTTTTTTCATTCAAGTTTTGCTGTTTCTTTGACTCAATTGGGCGAAAATCCTTGTAACAGACGAGAGGACCCGATGAGTTTTGGTAGGGTTGGACATTTTTGGATTAGTGGTGGGACTGTGTAGTCTTGGCAACTGTCTAATAGACAAATACCAGCAAATGGGCATGAGTTAATGAAAGGTGAAGGAAAATCTGTTAGTAAAATACTAGACTCTTCTTTCAGAAGGATATGACAGGGCTTATCTTAGTTTGAAACCTCGCTGGTTCTAAGTGTCAGTCTTCGTTGAAGGTGTGGTTACGTCAAGGGTTTTTTTTCTGGTGGCACATCTTCTTTGAGAAGTCTCCAAGCATGTACCCCAGCTCTGCCTCTCATCTGGGCTGAACCAGGCGTTTGTGGGGCCACAATGCAAACCAGATTGTTCAAAACATTTCCCCTCCTCCTAATTTTAGTTCTGTCCTTGATCCTGTGTCCTCTCAAACAGTTAATTCAGCAGAATTGAAATGGTGGTGAACTGTGACGTAGGGTTAGTAGCTTCTGTGCATGTGGTTTTTGGCCCCCCCAAAAAAATAAAAATGCTGCAGCTTCAGTCTGAGGATCTTAGTCGAGCATTTTCAAAAGCTAAGGCAGCTGTCCAAAGAACCAGTGTAAAATACTTTTGTGCCCTTAGTTGTTGCACTTAATTGAAAAAATTGTCTGTTTTGAACAAAGTCTTGAAGTCAAGCTACAGGGGAATCAGTTTTGATCAGGAGTAATAATGATTTACAATAATAGGAGATTTTTCACCAGCTGGTTTTTCTAATTGATAGAGATACATGTATAACTTCGAAAATTGTATATAATCTTAATTTGTTTAATATAACAATGTATTTTTTCAGTCTCCTGTAGGAAGTTTATTTTACTTGTATAAATACATTTTTCTTAAAAAAAGGATCACTATTTTGCATTTATGCCCTTACTTTACTTTACTGCTATTTTCTCCTTTCTGGTCTGTAGGACAGGTTCTGAACTGTGGTATTTTCCTTGCATGTAAAGTGCTTGGTCCTTCAAAGGACCGGCATCTCTAAGAGTCTGGGGCAGAGAAGGAACACAGTCTACCAGAGTCGATGCACCTGGTTAAATGGGCAGAAGGTGAGAAAGTGAAAGGGATCCTTTCTGGGTAGCTTCCTAAAAGAAAAAATAGACCAACAGATTGCTGGAAAGTCTGTTGAACATCATTGGACATATTGCTAGCTCATCTGTAACAGTAGCTTCTTGTGTTCCCTCATCTGAAGAGCTTGTTCTGATAACTTGACGTTGGAGTTCAGAACTGACCAAATTATAAGAGAGAGGTGGAGGCAAGCAGTTTGTTACTCCGATTATAAAAATCTGTGCATAATTAGGCATTTTTTTTAAGATTTTAAAATTGAAATGAATTTTAAAAGATGCGTCTGCTGCAAAACATCAATCACAGACTTAACATTCCTTACTTGATGGGTATTTTGCAGAATCTAAAGCAAGTCATCAGTAATATCTCAGGGATGATGAATAAATGCAGATAACTGTGTGTACCTACTGGTGAAAGTATTAATTTTAGGACTTGACCCCCCAGTTGGAGGTAATGGTTAAGTACTCGGACACCGTAATTTTTATTCAGAAAAATCAGATACTTTCACGAAGAATAAAGTTAAGCTGAAATTTTATGCTTTCTGGATTACTTTACTGCCAGATTTTGATTAAAACAATGACATAAATGTAACTTGTATAGTTATCCCTTGTATGCTTTTCATTGTGAATAGTGTAGAGGCTCTGTATAAATATAGTTTGTGTAACGGGAGGGAAGAGTTTCTTTAGGCATTCTTTTACCATAAAGTTCAGAAGATCTGTCATTAGAATTATTACATTTAATGGGTTTCTAACTCTTTTTGACGACCATCAGAAAAAGTACTTATTGTCATTAAGAAGAAGTAACTGTAGTTTGTACTGGATGTAGTCTGTAGTTTTCCGTGGGATTCCTGGAAGATTTTTAGAAAGTTTTAGGGATACGTTGTGTGAGATCTCTTATTTTTTCACCATGCTTGTGATATCTACCTAATATGAGTTGGCTTTTTGTTGTTTGGGATTTTTGTGCTTCTTTGCAGTGTCATGAGTTTAACTTAATATTCTCATGATGTTCTTGGCTTCTTTTTTGTGTATGCTTGTACCAAACTTGGGTTTTCGATTTCTAAAATGCAGGTGATAATAGATTTGTTCGTTGCTTTGAAGGTTTTGAATATATTGCCATATGGGTACGTTGTAAGGGAAGACGTTGGAAGGCAAGTTAAATTTCTCATATTACAGATTGATATTGGGAATGGGCAGAAACTGAGGATCCGGATTTCAGAGGAATTAAATATTCCTATTTTTCTTTTGTTACCCAGTATGATGTAATTTGAATACATAAACTTCATCGGTTTTCTTTGCAAGTTCAGCTCCTGTGCTCTCCACTTCCACATTCCAACAGCAGGGCGTAGATGCTATATGCAGTCAGTTTTCAAATAAGAAAGTATCTAGTAAGTGTTTGCTGACTTCAGTTTTGAACAGTTAACCTTGGGTGTTTATAGAGAATGTATTTTCCTCTGCATGTGGAAACAAAGGCGCAAAAGGTGTTGATTACAACTGAGACAGTACTTGAACCACTGTAGAGAAGATAACTTAATTGTTGGATATTGTCAGTGTTACCAGGAATAAATTTGGCAGCTTGTTATCTTTGATGTTTTCAAATAACATTTTTGGGATTGCTTTTTGAAGAATCGGAAGTGGCACTGTGTTATTAGTCATCTTTGTTCTCCTTCACTTCCCCTTCCTTTATTCCACCCAGCCCATACTTCATTCTTCTTCTTTGTTTGTTCTTATTGCCTTCCCTACTCCCACTTTCTACTTTTTCCTATAACCTCTCACAGGTACAATTCACTTACTTTTCCACAAGAGGGTGATAAAACTTACTCATACATGCAAAAACAAGCACTCCAGGTGGAGTGGGTTGCAGAGGTTTATTGAAAAATCTCACTATAATAAAATTAGCTATATTTATAAAGAAAAAAAAAGAAAATAAGGTCTGTTTATCTTCCTAAGCTCCATCAGTGTGTTGCAGTGGTTGGTTGTCTGCACTTCTGGAGTCCAATGCTTATAAATACTTCAAGGGAGGGTGTCAGGAGGATGGGGCCAGTCTTTTTTCAGTGGTGCCCAGGGACAGGACAAGAGGAAACGGGCACAAACTTGAACATAAGAAGTTCCACCTAAACCTGAGGAGGAACTTCTTCATTTTGAGGGTGGCAGAGCCCTGGAAGAGGCTGCCCAGGGAGGTGGTGGGAGTCTCCTTCTCTGGAGACATTCAAACCCACCTGGACATGTTCCTATGGGACCTGCTGTGGGTGGCCCTCCTTTGGCAGGGGATTGGACTAGATGATCTCCAGAGGTCCCTTCCAACCCCATGTCATTCTGTGATTCTCTGGAGTCAAGACTAGTCCTGTCAGGATGGAGATCCATGCTGTGAAGAGCAGCATGCCAGCGCCATCCTGCCTCTGTTGCAGTGATTGGGCCTTAGTGCAAGACAGTCTTCTCTTTCCATTATTGATGCAGTCATTTGCCTTGTCCTTTCTCCTCCATGCGCTCTCTTGTGGTTTGTTGTTTGGTTGGTTTTTGTTTGTTTGGGCTTCTTTTCTTTCTTTTTTTTTTTTATTTTCTTCCCCCCCTGGTCTGGCTTATTATTAGAAGAAACGGAACTTCCTTCCCCACCAGTGCTAAGAAAGCGTAGTGGTTGAAACTTCTACTCATCTTTAGAAAGTGCTGAAAGGTTGAAAAGGCCACGGCAAGGAGAGAAAATAACCACGGCTGTGATTTGCCTCTAATAAAGGATCTTAGTACAAATCTGCATCTGCTTTTGGCAAAACAGAGGCGTGACAAGTGTTTTACTCAAGATTAAAAGCCACTCTAGTTGCTCTTTTTTGGGGACTACAAAGAATGACAGAGAGAAGTGCTTATGGGTCCTTCTGAGAAGAGCAGCTCTGGAATTGTCTGTCTAAATCGATGGAGATTGTGGCTGTGGTTCTGGCTCTTGGCAAAGTGGTGGGATTGTCTCAGGGTATGTCAGATGGCAAAGGTACTTGAGCAGACCCATTAGGTGTGTGATGCAGGGCTTTTTAAATACACTTTGAGGAAGAGACAGCCAACAAGGTGGTTGTTAGTCTATATTTTGGATGCCATAAACTCAAAAAAAAAAAAAGTGTCCGTTCCTGTAAACTGCTTTAGAATCTCATCCGAGCTGCCAGATTAAATCTCGTTAGCCACAAGTGAAAAGAACTGCAGCGAGTCCTTTAGTGTTAGAGAAATGAGCAAATGGGAGCCGTACTGTGGGTTAGGCATAAATTAAGCAGTGAAAAGGCTCCTGGAAAAATTCTAGGGACTTCATTGCGATGAGTCAAAAGGAGTCCTGGCAAGGAAGGAGAAAGGAACGAAATGCTTGAGGTTATGTTTACCCCATCCCCCCATTAACTGTGAAATTTCATGTCACGGAGTGAAATTTCTCACTCTTCCTAAATATCAGGAACAACAAATAAATGTCCCAAATAATAAATAAAAAAAGCTGCGATCTTTCAAGAAAAAGACAACCACAGAGTCAGTGGTCTCAATATTTTGTATCCTAATGGTAGGAAATTCCAAAGGCAGGAGAAATGTGTTGAATTTCCCAGGACAAGTCTGTTCTTCCGATTCTTTCAGTGTCCTGCTGTCCCTAAACTGTCACATCCATGATGCGCACAATGAAACTCAACAAACAGCATTTGGAGCACCTTGCTTCTTGGGCAAGATGGGCCAAGTTCAAGGTTTGGTTCAGGTAGTTCCAAATCTCAGGTGGGACAGATGCTTCCAACTAACACACTCGAGGGAGACATCCCCACCTCAAAGCAGCCCTTCTACAAAAGGAAAAATAAACCCCACAAAACCCAAACCATTCTCAGAACTTTTGTACGTGCTTCCGAGCCGGTTCTGAGAATGTAAGGGAATTGGAGAGATTCTAATTAATATGGAAAAGTATTTTTCTTAAGTTTTCAGGAAGTTCTCCTGATGAAGGAATGTCATAATATCTAGAAACAGAAGTGGCTAGAAGCAGGTTTTGAAGTATCTCTAAGCAAGTTTCTTTTATTCACTGCTTGGAAAGGAATAGTCATTCCTGTTGCAGAAACATTCTAATGAAGGATTTTGCAGACAGGAGGATTGACATGCCCTTCAGAAGAGATTCTGAGATGACCTCATTTGACATGAGTGCATCATTGGTCTCCCCTTGTTTTGCACAGTTGATCCTAGTGTGAACAGGCATTGCACTGCAGCAAAAATTCATTTGAGAGCCAGCATCTTCAAAGTTATTTCACTTGTGCTGAAATGTGCCAAAACTTCATGGTCAATAAAAAACAAATGGTTTGGAAATGAACATATTTTCATGTTTATTTGTTTTTGGGTAAGTATACTTCTGGATTAAAAAACCCTGATATTTCAAATATACCGGAAAAGCTCTATAATATACAATAACAAAGCACAGACTGTTTTTTCATTATAATTGGACTTCTTAGATAAAGCATTCAGTACTTGATAATATTTTTGCCCATGTAATTTTAAATGTCTTGAGCAACAGGACGTATCTGGTGTCCAGAGCTGCAGCAAAGATAGTTGAATAGAGTGCCCGTTCGTGTCTGCTTCATTTCGGGAGAGGAGCAAAAGGGAATTAATTCAGCCTTCTCCCCCTCTCTCCCCCAATTCCTAGATTCAGTGGCCAGACAGACAGTGCCTCCCCCTCTTTTGAGCTCCTGCCGCATTTGTGGTTGAGGCAGTTTTTCTGCATTGTTGTTTCCCAGGTTTCTTGTCTATATTGAATATCTATATTTGGGATTATTTTTCCCAGATGTATAAGTTGGTGTTTTTCCAGACTGAATTTCACTTCATTTTCTGGACATGTAAGGAATTTGCTTAGGTTCCTTTGTGTTATTTCTGACTTTACTGCTATTCAAAGTTCCCTATTTCATATCCTCAGAAGATGTTATCTATATGCTATTTTAATCATATAGATCATTAAGGAAGCTATTAATGTCTGGACTAAATTGATTCTTACATCTCAGTGGTGTTTCTTTCCAGTTGGATACTTTGAGATTTTTATCCTTTTATTACTAGACTTTTCAGCAGTACTGTGTTTCTCAGCCTCTCCTATCCAAAAAAAAAAAATGGAATCAGTTTTAATCGCAGGACTTCCAGGGAAAAAAAAGAAGTGTGATTTGTGCTGGAGTAAACTTTGTAAATCCAATCACAGTTGAAATCGAAGCTGTATTATAATAATTGCATATATATCTTCACATTGATTTCAATATGCTGTCTTTGTACTTTAATTTGTACAGTAGTAGTTCTTAAATGATAAATTATTAAGTAAATATTTTCCTAGTGGAATGTGCTTTCTATTTTTGTATATCATCTTGAGAACAGAATGTGATTCCTTTCTGTAGGGTCAGCTATTTGAAATACTTGCCTGTGTTTGTTCTAACTGCATAATCTATAATCCTCAATATGTCTTTAATCCACTTTATCTCCTGCAGAACTACATCTTTGGAATAGGGAAGAACATAGGGTGATAGATAGAATTCAAGGGTATAATGTTTGGGGGGAAGATTAAATCCATTTCTGAGGTCAGTATTGATAGATTTTGGCAAATACCAGATAGAAGAAAAGACTATTAAATCTTAAATGACTATTTAAGAAAATTAAATCTGACTTACTGTTATGTTCATTCCTATGGAGTGAAAAGATAATAAGTAACAAAGAAGTTTTGCAGAATTTCATATCTGGAAATATGTTAAAATTAAAGATGGAATTTACCGCTTGTCTAATCTTCAGCATCTCCTACAGTGTTAAGGAATTGATTTAATTTCTTTTGAATTTTTTGTGGTTATTGTGTGAAGTCAAATTGAACATCAGAATGTTTACCCTTCTCTGCATGAGTGAGGTAGAAACCAGAGTGCACGTTTCTTAGCATTGACCTCTTGAGCCTGAGTGGCTGCATTAACCTGGAACGAATTTAGCTGGGGCTTCCAGGAGAGGGGTGTGTGCGGGCAGATGTGTGCTTAGAAGTTTGTCTTTGGGAGAATGGTTGTCTTCTGGTATTGGGTAGGAGTGTTTCTGAGAATTTGGTGTGCTGCTTCAGTTAAGGATTGCACAGAAAGCTTCTGGTGCAGTTCCTTCATTAGAGTAATGGGAGAAGAAGAATTTGAAAAAGTTGCCTGTAGCCTACATGTATTAATAGGCAAAACGTGACCAACAAAACTATTGGTGCTGTTGGGGTGGCATGTATTTTGAAGCAGGAGAATAAGGGAAAAATAGTCATAAACAATCAGCTATCAAAATTTCAGAAGATTTTTTTTTTTATTAACCCCAGTAATATTTAAAACCACTAATTTTGTCTGTAAATTTCAGGTAGAGTATTTGATTAGGTGAGTATGCAAGGCGTTGGATGCAAATGGAGTTGACTTTTTTTTCCTTTGGAGAAAACTTTTTATTTTTTCTTGTTGCTGTTGCTTCTGTGTGTTTTGGTATCTGACAGCAATTGAAAATCATTCAATGAAACAAGTTGTCAAGGGTCACGTTTCTGTGTTTGTCTAGTACTAAGGTATCAGGTACCCGTTGTCCAGGGATGATGGATTTCTCATTTGGCCTAGTGACAAATGACCTGATTTTACAAGGTCTTTGGGGCTGGGAGGTGGGGTAGGAATAGCAGTTGTGTTAAATGACAAACTTGCATAGCACAGCTTTTTTTTTTTTTTTTTTTTCTTCTTTTTGTAATGAAGCCAAACTACGTAGCAGGCCTGGGTTCAGACAACACCAGTACTCTTGTTCATTATTCTTTTAAAATAGTTGGTGTTAGACACAAATATTTCGTATTTTAGAAGAAGATGATGATCAGCAACATTAAATAAACCTGCAGATCAGTTTGTTGTAATGCTTGTTGTTCTTGCAAATGGCTAGGAACATTCTTAGCACTGAAACCCCAACATTCTTACAAGCTAAACAGAAGGAAAAAGTCAGTGTGGAATTCGAGCATTCTGCATTTGTAAAACTTCTGAGAGTCCTTCAAGGAGATGTAAATTGCTTATTTACGTGAGTAGAGGTTTCCTTTCTAGAAAGAAAAAAGATACCATGTAAAGCAGCAGGGTCCTTTTGTGTTACTTGCCCTTAAAAATTATTCCATCTCATCCATTCCCAGGAAGGGATGGGAACTGGCTGTAACTGGGCAGCAAGAGGAGTGGAGCACAAAAATGCCCATTACTGCACCTTCGTGTGCCACTGCGATGGCATCCGTGTGGCTGGAGGGAGAGAGGGAGGGCAGACCTGCATTTTCTTTTTTCCGGTGAAGGAAATAAGTGGGAATTTGCACCTTTTCCTTATAGACAACGTGAATTTTTCCCCCAGCTTCGCTGCTTAAATTCACATTGTGCTTTCTTTACTGCCATACCATTTTCAGTAAAAAGAGCAGTTGCATGGAGACAAAGAGGCTGCTGATTTAAGTCTCAATAGAGGAGTCTGTTAGGCTTCAACTGTGGGAGGATACTAAATGTAGCTGAGAGGTTGGCAGATGCTACCTGGACAAAAACTACTTGAAAATATTAAGCAGCTGTTTGGTAGGTTTGCCTAAAAAACATTTAATGAGTGGAAGAATCGCTGGGAAAAAAAATATGACAGAGGACTTTTTTGGTTTAAAAATGTACTTACTTGCTGTTTGTGTTGAATAAAAAAAACAGCTACAAATATTTCGCTAGTGTTAAGGAGAGGGGAAAAAAGCCCCAAAAAGCCCCAACCCCCAGCCCTGCTTCATTTTCCCACCTGCCTTACCTTTTTTTTTTTTTTTTTATTAAACTATGGTGGTTTATGCAACATTTTGGCTCAAAGGGAATAATCCTGTTTCTGATTATTAAGTGAAGCTGAAAGCTGTGGAGTGTTGTCTTCTGAAGTTTTCGGAAAGCTCAGCGTGTCTGCTGCTATTAATGTTTTTCTAAGCTGTAACACTCTGATAATTTACCTTGAAGGGTTTGTTTTATGGTGCAACCTTTGTGAGCGCTGTAAGGAAGCCAGGAGCGAGGTGGTGGGACTGGGCCTGAAGTTCTACCAGGTGCATGCAGAGCTCCATGTGTGGCCCAAGAAGGGGAAGCTTTCTTTGTCCACAACTTCCTCATCCCTGCTCTGGCCTCTTCAGCAGGTTGGATGGTCCTGGGAGTTGCCGTTGTTTCTTGCCTTGCTACCAACCTAGACTGTAAATGCTCTTTAGCCATATCATTTCTGACCTGTGAGATGATGGGTGGGATGCATGAAATCACAGAATCATAGAACGGTTTGGGTTGAAAGGGACTTTAAAGATCATCGAGTTCCAACCCTCCTGCCACATGCAGGGATGCTTCCCACTAGACCAAGTCGATCCCTGATAAATGAGATACCCCGAAATTTTTTGTTTTTCCTGTTGGCGGGTGGAGAGGGGAGATCACAAAATCCCATGGGGTTGGAAGGGACCTCTGGAGATCATCTACTCCAACCCCTTGCCAAAGCAGGGCCACCCACAGCAGGTCCCACAGGAACGTGTCCAAGTAGGTTTGGAATGTCTCCAGAGAAGGAGACTCCACCTCCTCCCTGGGCAGCCTCTTCCTGGGCTCCGTCACCCTCACAGGAAAAAAGTTCCTCCTCATGTTTAGGTGGAACTTCTTCCATTCAAGTTTATGCCCATTTCCTCTTGTCCTGTCCCTGGGCACCACTGAAAAAAGACCAGCCCCATCCTCTTGGCTCCCTCCCTTGAAGTATTTATAAGCATTGATCAGAACCCCCCCTCAGCCTTCTCTTCTCCAGACTAAAAAGACCCAAGCCCCTCAGTCTCTCCTCGTAAGGGAGATGCTCCAGGCCCCTCATCATCTTTGTAGCCCTCTGCTGCCCCCTCTCCAGCAGTTCCCTGTCCTTCTGGAACTGGGGAGGCTGATCATTTCTCGGCCTTTTGGCTAAGATCAAGTGTAGCGTGTAGAGATAAATGAGTTGTGTGAAGCTGTTGCGCCGCGTGACTGAACACAGAGAGAAGACCTAAGGAAGCCATTGCTCAGGACCAGGGTAGTTAATTGAAGCAGGGAGTACAAACTCCTAATTCGTTTTGAAGTGCGGTTCCCTTTGTGACCTGTTCCACGGGGAGAGCTGATGACAGGATCTCTGTGCTGGGTCATTAAATAGTTAACATCAATGGAGATATTTATGCTTCAGAAGCTGAGATCTGCACATGTTTGGGTGTAAGCATTTCCAGTAGAACACATTTGACACTTAACCTGGAAAAAAGTTCAAAAGAGGTGATTAATGTTTTGTACCTTTGGAATAGGTTTAATTTTGTGTGGCTGAATCTTCTGGCAGGTGCTGTAGAAACTGGAGGGGGGAAAAAGAAATCTTTTCAGCATGTCCCACCCATACTACACATAGAGCCACAAAATAATAGTCAAATGAACAAGAATCTCTTGATTGAATCTAAATGGAAAATGCAATTTTCCGTGGCCTCATTATTCCAGAAATGATCATTTCATTGTAGGCATATTTAACGAAAACCTAGGAGATTTCTGCAAAATTATCTGAAAGAAAAAATACTTTTCTTGCTTAAGGTAAAGAAATGGGAAGAGCTGTTTCAGAATTGGTGTTGATGTATCTTGACTACAAGTTCTGCCTCTAATAGATAGGGGTTTTGAATTTTCATAAACATGTTCTTTGATGTTTACTATTGTTTGTTACATGTGTAATACATGCACAATATACAGTATATATAATATGCAATATAGAATAATATATACAATATACAGTAATATATTTACAATATACAGTATATGCAATGTAATAATATACAGTTACATGTCTAAAATTTCCGTTTCATAAATTTTCAAATTTTCTTGTAGAATTTCTAAACATCTATTTCTGAAAGAGTGCGCTTCTGCCCCCATGAAATGGTTGCTTTAGAATTTCTCTTGCCATTTGCCAGGGGTGGGGTTTGTGCCCTGGGTCAGCTTTTCGCCTTGTCTGTGAACACCACCCCAAATTTGGCAGAGTTCTGAGACAGCAGAAGATTATTTTGTGGGTACCAGCTAGATAGGGTTGTCATAATTCAGAATGATCAGGCGTTTTAGCATCTGTTATTAACCAGAGTCTACATGTGTCATCCTCGTGGACATCATGAGGATGATTTGATTCCTCTTAGGTGTGACGGAGGCATCAGCGTTACTTCTCTTTGTGGCCCTGGTGAAATCAATACCGGGGTGCATCGGAGGGTCTGGGACTTGGCAAACCTGAAGAAGCAATAGGAGAGTGAGAGATGTAGACCCATTAAATAATCGAAGACTCAGAGAAAATGCCTTATGCAATGCTTTTTTTTTTTTTTTTTTTTTAAAATGTTTGGAAACATTTATGGTAAACTTTCACTTTTGTGCTGTATTGTCAGTTCTGGTTTGTTTTTTTTTTTTTTTTTTTTTTTTTAAAATAGCTGTTTGAATAGTTTATCAAAAAAGCTCGAGAGCAGATACGATTATTGTGTTTTGTGGGGAGAAAATACCGGTCAAATACAAGAAGGTCTTTAGCTGTCAGCTAAAGCCAGAAATCAGGCATGCATTTTTAATAATGAGGAAAAATATGCGCTGGCAGGAACTACTTAACGTGATGTTGGATTCTCTGCCTGTATGCTTCCAAGTCAAGAGTCACGACTTTTGGAAAAGTTATGTTTTAATTGAACAAAAGTTACTGGACTTAATTCATAGAGGGTTGCTTCATTATGAAATCTCCAGGAGTGTTTTATTAAGGTTGGACTGTCTGCTCTGGTAGCCCCTTCCAGCTTGCAGTTTTCTAAATCTGTGGCTGTAAGACCCCCAACCATTTCAGAAGCCTTGAGGGAAAGGCAGTAAGAAGACATCTGGGAAAAAAAGCAAGACTTCCGTGAGTTAGACCAGTTGTGTATTTAACCTGATGGACTTCAGCAAAGGCCAGTGCAGGGTGCTGCACCTGGGGAGGAATAACCCCCTGCACCAGGACAGGTTGGGGGGGGGACCTGCTGGAGAGCAGCTCTGAGGAGAAAGACCCGGGAGTCCTGGGGGACAACAGGATGGCCATGAGCCAGCAATGGGCCCTTGTGTCCAAGAAGGCCAATGGCATCCTGGGGGGCATCAGGAGGAGTGTGACCATCAGGAGGAGGGAGGTCACCCTGCCCCTCTGCTCTGCCCTGGGGAGGCCCCATCTGGAGCACTGGGTCCAGTTCTGAGCTCCCCAGTTCCAGAAGGACAGGGAACTGCTGGAGAGGGGACAGCAGAGGGCTACAAAGATGATGAGGGTCCTGGAGCATCTCCCTTACGAGGAGAGGCTGAGGGACTTGGGTCTTTTTAGTCTGGAGAAGAGAAGGCTGAGGGGGGATCTGATCAATGCTTATAAATACTTCAAGGGAGGGTGCCAAGAGGATGGGGCTGGTCTTTTTTCAGTGGTGCCCAGGGACAGGACAAGAGGAAATGGGCACAAACTTGAATGGAAGAAGTTCCACCTAAACATGAGGAGGAACTTCATTACTTTGAAGGTGGCAGAGCCCTGGCAGAGGCTGCCCAGGGAGGTGGTGGAGTCTCCTTCTCTGGAGACATTCCAAACCCACTTGGACACGTTCCTGTGGGACCTGCTGTGGGTGGCCCTGCTTTGGCAGGGGGTTGGACTAGATGATCTCCAGAGGTCCCTTCCAACCCCATGGGATTCCGTGATTCTCTTGGAGGAGTAAGACACTGTTGTCTCCTCTGCTCCGTCCATCTTGGGTGATAGTCTGGGGTTGTTCAGAACTGCTTGCTCCTTCTGCTGCTCAGCCTGAGACTACGGGGTCATGATTTACAGAACGGATGATGACTCAATGCAAGAGAACTTGGTGGGAACTAGCCCTGAATATTACGCAGCGCTATGGAAACATTCAGAAAAATCAGGATATCTCAAATTGAGCCTTGAAAATTAATGCATGCTTTTAATCTGAAGCTTTTTATTTATCAGTCTTCTTTTAAATTAATATCTTGTGAGTAATACAGCATAAAAATTACAGTCTTTAAAAATGTTAGTCCTCTTCGAGAAAAACGAGACATAAAAATTAAATATGACATTATAGAAACTCTTAAAGAGTCAATGCTTTTACGTCTTAGTAACTGAAAAATTAATCTTATTTTAATAGAAACAAATCTGATTGAATTCTTTTTGTTTGTCTTTTCAAAAAGCAGAGACTATCACAAACTTTTTTAAAGGTCTCTATTAAAGGTAATGATGCAGCCTAGTGAAATTCAGGTACGATCCAGACTGGAATGTTGTCTCTTCGTTGGTTCATCTTAAGTGTGAACTCCCTTCCTTCTCAAACAGATTATATGTATATTTTTTTTTTTAAGTAATAAAACCTTTAAATGAGTTATTTGCTTTTTGAATTCAGTATAATAATTCAATATTTCATTATGCAAAATTATTTTTTCTTGCTAGGAGTAGTGTGCTGTGAAATTTTTTTCAATTTTTTTTTCTTTTTAACTGAAATCCATAGTTCATTTTGTTGCTTCACCAGATCTGTTTCTTCTCATTAGCACCTTTTCTAGTAACTCTCACCGTGTTAAAGTAGGGCTGTAGATTTAAAATAATTTTACAGTGCTATCCTGCTGAAGCTCTTCTATTTTCTCACTTCCTTCTGCTTGCTCTGAGCCCGCTATCTTTGCGTGCCTTTTCTCCCCTCTCTCTTTATTGCTGTGGAGGATGCTGATACCACCTGCAATCGTCATCTTCATTGTCACCTGAAAACAGTTCACTGGCAAATGCCTTGTATATTCGCCTGGCATTCCCTTCTTTGGGTCAAAATCTTAGGGAATATTGAAAAACTTCTCCCAGTACTGATATTTTACAGTGTCAAAAAAGTTCGCCTATATGGACTTAGGCTATGTTTATTCCACTAATTTTGTGCTGTAACGTGCAGTGATTTATTATGATGTGTTCCGTGTTTTTTACGTTAACTTTTGCCCTTCCTAGGCATTTCCCTTCCCATTTCCAAACAAATATCATAAAAATAGTCAAGGAGATCGTTGTAGGTAAAAGGGAATGGGTGCCCTTACAGAAGTGAGTGGGACCTCGAGATGCCTATGATCTGATTTTTTTAAAAAAAAAAAAAGTTTCATGGCTGTTCTTTGCAAACTCCTTAAAACTTGCTTTTTATTTATTTTTTTTTTTTTAAATGAATGTGGGGAAATGAAGCACAACATGCTGGTGAATCAAAAATTTGTGAGGATTTGATATATACTTAAATACAGGCAGTGAATTGCTGAAATGAAAGCTGATCAGCATATCTTGTGGAAAAATGATTATGCTCTCATTCTCTAAAAATAAAGGATTGTAATTTGAGCCTGCCTTTTTAAAAGAAGAGTTTCCTCCGGTGTTGTTTCAGGGTAGGGCTGCTTGAAAAAGGAAGTCATCTGTAAAATGTTGAAATACGGTTCGCTGTCGAAGCAACCGAGGAATAAAATTGCAGAAAATAAATAGTTGCTCTTATCTTGAAAGCATGTCAAAGTGGAGGAGCTTTCTTTATGCGTAGCTGCTCTTGGCTGCACAAACCCTTGTTTCTGCAGCTAATGGTAGATAGGAATATTAATAATATAATTCCTGCCTTGTTGTATTTTGCTGCTTAATCATCTCGTTTGGCACTCCCTCGGTGGTGTTCTGCCCGGCCATAATTCCGGAATGAAAGCTCACTGGGGCGCTGGTATTACAGTCCGGTAATCAAAGAGGCTGGGATTATGCAGATAATGAAAGGACTGGGCAGCGGGTGTGTTTACCCTGGGAAAACTGGAGTGAAGCTGGGGACAGTAAACAGCCCGGGAGCCGCCTCCTGCGCCGCCGGACCACGGCCATCCCTCCTACGTCACGGCGGCTTTAAAGATCCAGGGCTGGGGAAGCAGAAACCCAGAGCTCTGCCAGGTTCAGAAACCCCTGGCAGCAGCCTTCCTCCAAGTTTGTCGCCACGAAAAACTTCTAATCTCTTACGAGTCTTTAGTAATGACGTCTTCCATGTGCTGTGGCTGCTCTCAAAAGTAGTATTTCGAGGAGGTTGCTAACGTTTAACGTTTTTAACGTTGCTTTTTGTTTGTTGTGTGGGTGTCTGTTTTTGTCAAAGTGAGGTTGACAGATGGACAAGATGATCTTTAAGGTCCCTTCCAACCTAGAAGATCCTGTGATTCTGTTTAGTTAGAAGGTGTCTGATTTGTAAAACAACAGTTTCTTGGATACTAATGTAGGTTAGAAAGAAAAGGAGGGGCTATAGCATGACTCTGAATGCAATTCAAATAGAAAACCAGTATTTTTTTTTGTTTTCCTTGGATGTTTTTTTTTGTTTTCCTTGGATGTTTTTTTTTGTTTTCCTTGGATGTTTTTTTTTTGTTTTCCTTGGATGTTTTTTTTTGTTTTCCTTTTTTGTTTTCCTTTTTTTTCCTTTTCGTTTTCCTTGAATTTTTTTTGGTTTGCTTAAATTCTCTTTGTTAACAAATACAGTTTTAAAATCTCAACCTAACCTTTTCCCAGAGGCTAGCACTGGACCTTGTGAATCGCTTGTGATTCAAAGCGTTTCTATGTTTGCCTGGATAACTTTTTGGTTGTTTTTTTTTTAAATTTTGGAGTAGGAAGCAATTGCTGGGCTCTGGACTGAAGGTGGTTGTAGTTGGGGGGGACACTGTAATGGGTAAAATTATGAGAGGATAGAAGGAAGTATCTCAAGCAAATGAAGGAGGAAAGTAAGTTTGGTTGGGTGTTGTTTGGGTGTGTTTGTTTTGGGGTTTTGTTGTTCTTTGTTGTTTTTGTGGTTGGTTTTTTTTTTTTAACCTCAAGAAGCCCTTTCCCTCTCTTGATTTTTAAATAGTGTTTCATCTTTAAGGTAGTGTAGGTTCTTCCAAGATACCCAGGATTTTTTGTGAAGTGGTTTCCGTGCTCTTGTCAATGCATGAATAACAAATAATAGAATGGGTGGGGAGGAAGTTGATTGTAATTTGACTTAAAAGCATGAATGTTTTGACCTCAACGATTGGCAGTTTGAAAAGAATGATTTGCTGGGCTGTTTGTGTGACTGTTGGGTTGTTCAGTGTTAATCACCATCCAGTTATGGATATAATTCACCTGTTAGACAAGTGAATTACACGTATTAGGCTAGCGTTGGACTCAAGCTTGCCTTTGCTACGCACTCAGATTAAAAGGAGGGATGTTCTTTAGAGCGCTGTGTTGGTGGAAAGAAGCAACATGAATCTGGTGAATGTAAGGAAGGTAAGGTTCCTCAAGTCTGAAAAAATAAGAAAAGATCGGAATTTTAAATTTTTTTTGTTTATAGTTTCTTCTGTATTTAAAATGTGGATTTCCTGAGATATTATTTTGAGTGATGACCTGTGAAATCTTTCGTGCATAATCAAAGGCTGAAGTGTTGGTGGTGGTTGGTGGTTTTTGGTGGGTTTTGGTGGTTTTGTTGTTGTTGTTTTGTCTTTTTAATTGAGTTTTAGGTTCTAAGTTTTGAGAAGGATGCTTTTTGGTTTGTTTTGTAACTTGAGATGGCTTTCTTTAGCAGCTGGAAACTCTCCTTTACAGGTATCACTTAAAAAATATTCCATTTATGCATGCTGTAGGAAAGCTGATCCTTATTTTTTAAATGATACTTTTATTTGGCTTATATTTACAGATGTATGATGAGCTTTATGAGACAGTCAGTGTAAATTAGATCAACTTATTCTCTGATCCTATATTTAGAATTCTTCTAGCCTTGAGAGCCCTAAAATCTGAGGAAGCGTAGGATCAGTCTCCACGTTGTAAGAGTTTTTCCTGTATTTCAGAATTAGGACCGTGGGGTTTTTTGTTTTTCAGCAACAAGTCTAATTTGATTATATTAAGTACTTTGCCTGATTAACAATTGCTGAATCAGGTTCACTATTTGAAAGGTGGGCATGTAAAAGGAGATGGATGCTAATGTCTGGCTGGTGTGTTATGTGGTAAGATTGATGAGGCACGGGCTGATCTCTGTCTTGAAGGATGTTAAGGGGGACTGTATTTGTATTTTAATTCAAAAGAGAGATGGCAGTATATTTTATTTTTTGCACATCTTTTTGCTGAAGCTAAGACAAGTTTTTAAGTTGGCATTGAACATGCCAGGGCCTGAGTTGGTTCTCCAGTTGGAAGTAGAGAATTATGTGCAGGGTAAATATAAAATGGACTTTTAAAGACAAGGTAGAAGTCCAGTTTTCCAAGTTTTTATGTGAAAGCTATGAATCCAGAAGCTTTTGCACCAGTCATGTGTTCTTAAATATTTCTATAGGGAAAAGAAAATGTTTTTGTTTGGTTTAAGAAAGGACGCTGGCAGTGCTTATTAGGCATAATGAAAAAGAAGCTTACTTTCAAAATACCAGTCCAGCGGGAATTTCGTACACTTCCTGTTCGTCTGTGTGTTCTACCCCTTGGACATTCAGAAAATATCAGGAGTTTCAGTTATGGACCTGTTGGAGTGGGTCCAGTGGCAGACCATGAAAATGCTCAACGGGCTGGAGCACCTCTGCTGTGAGGACAGGCTGAGAGAGCTGGGGTTGTTCAGCCTGGAGAAGAGAAGGCTCTAGGGAGACCCTAGAGCAGCCTTCCAATATCTGAAGGGAGCTCCAGGAGAGCTGGGGAGGGACTCTTTGTCAGGGAGTGGAGTGACAAGACAAGGGGTAATGGTTTTAAATTGGAAGAGGGGAGATTTAGCTGAGATATTAGGAAGAAATTTTTCACTCTGAGGGTGGTGAGACACTGGCCCAGGTTGCCCAGAGAAGCTGTGGCTGCCCAATCCCTGGAGGTGTTCAAGACCAGGCTTTGGTCAACCTGGTCTGGTGGGAGGTGTCCCTGCCCATGGCAGGGGAGTTGGTACTGGATGATCTTCAGTGTCACTTCCAATCCACACTATTCTATGATTCTATGAATTTTTATAATTCGGATATTTCTTCCCATCATCAGGTTGTTTCTTTTGTTGGGTTTTAGGTTTTTTTTCTCTAAACATTTTCAAATAGTTCTAGAATTCTTCTTCTTCCTACAGATTTCAGTGAGTTCAAAAAAATCTTCCTTTTTTTTTTTTTGGTAGTTGGTTGTTGGTTTTTTTTGGCGGTACAGGAAGCTGAGAAATGTAAAATGACCTATAATCTTAGACCTACCCAAAAATAAAGGATTAATGGCAGCTCACTAAGTGGTGAAAAGAAAAGGTAGGATGATCAGGGAAGGGGGTAACTCAAGGGAAGTTGTCGTTGGGTCACAGAATCAGGAAGCAGAGAGGAACCTGTTGGCATAAGAGGAGCCAGGCTGTATCTGATGCATAAACTTGCATCTGTCTACAAGTTGGTTGAATTTTGGAGCAATTTGATTTATTTTCAGGTGATCTGAGCTATAGAAGGGAGGGCCGGTAGTAAATACTTGCACCATGAGTGCCCTAAGGTGGTGCCGATGCCTCAAGGAAGGATTATCTCATAGTGGGAAGAGTAGCGCCCAAAGCAGAAGAACCTGCCATTTTCCTCTTCATTGCACAAACAGCCTTTTTTCATTTCCTCTGCCATTGCTCCCAGTCAAAACCTTGCATTAGGCCAGGGAAACCTGTGTGACCAGGTAAGGTTGCGTGCAGCGAGGGAGGACAGACTGGGCTGCTCTTCACACCTTATCTGAGTGAGGAAAAACATCTCAGGAGAGCTCATCCATCTCTGGTAGGACTTGTTGAGTGCAGGAGATGACACTGAAATGGCAGAAAAGCCCTATGGGCAGTAAGGAGCTGCGAGTCGAGGCTGGGAGGGAAGTGTGCTGGTTGGATGCATGCCGTGGAAAGTTAGTGATCATGGAATCATAGAATGGTTTGGGTAAGAAGGGACCTTAAAAATCATCGCGTTCCAAACCCCCTGCCCTGGGCAGGGACACCTCCCACCAGACCAGGTTGCTCCAAGCCCTATCCAACCTGGCCTTGAACCCCTCCAGGGATGGGGCAGCCACAGCTTCTCTGGGCAACCTGTTCCAGTGTCTCACCCCCCTCACAGCAAAGAATTTCTTTCTGCTATCTAACCTAAATCTCCCCTCTTCCAGTTTAAAACTGTTACCCCTTGTCCTGTCACTCCACTCCCTGACAAAGAGTCCCTCCCCAGCTCTCCTGGAGCTCCCTTCAGATATTGGAAGGCTGCTGTGAGGTCTCCCCGGAGCCTTCTCTTCTCCAGGCTGAACACCCTCAACTCTCTCAGCCTCTCTGATGTCCTCTCCTGCGGCTGTGCCCAGCCCAGGCCACTTGGACTGATTGGAGCTGGGTACCACCAGAGATTCCTTGAGTCTCAAGGCTTGTCACAGATTGTCGTAACTTTGAAGCTGACTCACCTACATGATACATCTGCCTCGGAGATCAGAGGAGAGGAGCCTCCTGTAAAATGATCAACCATCATGAGCAACCATCAGGCCTTGGTCTGTGCAAAAATTACTTTGGCTGTGCCTGAACATCCCATGGAGAACGCGAGTACGTAACTGGGAATAACCGTGTTCTGTCCTATCACAGTTATGTCCACAGTTAGAAGCTTCCCTACATTTTTCTGACATTTTTGATCAACAAGCATGAGGTTTGGGAGTTGGAGGAGGAGTGAGAGGGACGCTCTTCAGCTGTGTTCTAGGGCTGAGGTTGCCTAATGCTGCTGTGGTGGGCTCTGCTTATGCTACGGGAGCTTGCTGGTTCCTCACTGCCTCCAGGCACTGAATGTCCCTCACGGCGCTGTCGTGGGAAGCAAGGATTCCTCATTGGTTTTGAGGCACCATACATTTGAACCCAAATAGAAGCCTTTTCTAGAATATAATTACCTTGAGTTCTTGCTGTATTATTTGTGTCCTCAGTCTGGACCAAAGTCATACACAACCGTGCAGAAATGTTTCTTTAAAAGCAGAAATAATCCCCACCAAACAAAACTAATGTGAGAGTGGGAAGTAGGTATGTGCAGGGCTAAGGGTGGTGGCAGTTTGCAGGGCAAGAATCTTGCTGTCTGCTGTATGCGTTCATTCTTTTGGGCAGAATCACATTTAAAGCTGATCCATTTTGCCTGCGTTTCCAGCAAAAAGAAGTTCCTTTCTCAGCAAAACAAACCATCGTAGAAGCATTGGGTTTCTCATTTGCAGAACAAATTATTTCAAGTTCTCTTCGGTCCACGTGGAAAAAGTACTCCAGTGTTTTACCAGATGCTGCCTTCTCCAAAACATCCCATTTTTTAAAATGGCCGTTTCTTAATTATCTGCAGCTGAAGGCCCTTCCCTTTGCTCTTGGCAGCCTATGCAGTCTTTATGGGGTGGAACAGGATCTTTCTTTGGTCCTAGGAAATAGTATTAATCCTGCCAGTATTTAACTGAATCCAGGATTACTAGTATGTCAAAAAGCTCTGCTTTTAGTTCTTATAGATGATGTTCAGGACATCTGATCGTTGTGTTCATGTTGTCAAAAATGCATGCTGTGTTTGTCTGTGGAAACCTCAGAATTTCTAGAAGGGATTCATTATGTTAGTATTAAATGATTGCGGTCTTCATTAGTAAAAATGAGTCAAGTTCTCTTAATAAAATGGTAATTTTCTCATTTACGTTCTATATTTCTGAAGTAATGGTTTTTAAATCCTCAGCATTTAAATTTGCCTTTCTGGTGGAATAATAAAGTGTTACAATGACTGTAAAGTAATTCAGAATGAATTTAGATCACTGAGTAATTTACTTTTCCCAGTATTTTCCTGTCTAACTAGTCTGTCTGTCTTACGTTCCGTTTTTCCTGTTTGTACCAATTTGGTTGATAAATATGCAGAAGCAAAATTGTTGGGAGGAAATTCCAAGATGCTTCAACATAATTTTTCATTAGCAAAGTGATTAAGAAGCAAGCGGGGTTCCCTGAGTTGTCTGAAACATCATTTTGTAGCTGTGAAGCCAGCTGGTTTATGTCATGTACATAAGAAAAAAGTCTGTGTGGAAAAATACCTGTTTCAGAATGGGTTGCTTGTATGTGTGTATTCACAGAATCACATGGGCTAGGAAGGGACCTCTGGAGATCATCTAGTCCAACCCCCTGCCAAAGCAGGGCCACCCAGAGCAGGTCCCACAGGAACGTGTCCAGGTGGGGTTTGAATGTCTTCAGAGAAGTAGACTCCACCACCTCCCTGGGCAGCCTCTGCCAGGGCTCTGCCACCCTCACAGGAAAGAAGTTCCTCCTCATGTTTAGGTGGAACTTCTCACATTCAAGTTTGTGCCCATTTCCTCTTGTCCTGTCCCTGGGCACCACTGAAAAAAGACCAGCCTTGTCCTCCTGACACCCTCCCTTGAAGTATTTATAAGCATTGATCAGATCCCCCCTCAGCCTTCTCTTCTCAGACTAAAAGGCCCCGAGTCCCTCAGCCTCTCCTCGTAAGGGAGATTCTCCAGGCCCCTCATCATCTTTGTAGTCCTCTGCTGTCCCCTCTCCAGTAGTTCCCTGTCCTTCTGGAACTGGGGAGCTCAGAACTGGACCCAGTGCTCCAGATGGGGCCTCCCCAGGGCAGAGCAGAGGGGCAGGGTGACCTCCCTCCTCCTGCTGGTCCCACTCTTCCTGATGCCCCCCAGGATGCCATTGGCCTTCTTGGCCACAAGGGCCCATTGCTGGCTCATGGCCATCCTGTTGTCCACCAGGCTCCTAGGTCTTTCTCCTCAGAGCTGCTCTGCAGCAGGTCCCCCCCAGCCTGTCCTGGTGCAGGGGGTTATTTCTCCCCAGGTGCAGCACCCTGCACTGGCCGTTGTTGAAGTTCATCAGGTTAAGGTATTGTCATTTCTTGTTTCACTCTTTAAAAATCTAACTTTACGTGTGTTTTCTGTCATTTTGTTTCTTTGAGTAGATGGTTGCAAGTTCACAGATTGGTCTAGGTAATACATGAAAAAAAAAAAGTGTGATTAGACAGAGTACTGTTGATCTGTAGGGCTACGGTTATGTCCTATTTTATGTGGTGCTTCCTTACAGGATTTAGAACTTTAAATGCAGAAAACTCTCATGTGGGAAGGCCATTACTTCTAAAAAAAAAAAAAAAGAAGTTTGTGAATGACAGTGTTATAGAATCCTAGAAGCTAAAATCTGGTTAATTGGTATTGAAGTCTGGGCTTCATGTTGCATGGGAACAAATGTACTGGAAGGTTCCTCACTGGAATTAACGCAGACGTGAGGCATAGAGATTCCTTAGTGCAGCAGCTCAGAAAGAGTTACTCAACTAGGTTACTTTTCCAGTTGTGACTAAGGGGCCAATTAGCAGCATCCGGAATGAGACTGCAACGCCTAGGTAAAAATAGATGGCATTTGGAGAAGCTGGGGGCTGTATTGGAGAAGGTCTTCAGCTGCAGACAGGCTGAGAGAAGCAAGACAAAAGAGGCAAAGCTTCAGAAAGGCGTTACTACAGACGTGATTGTGAGAAACTCCATGAACGGGCAAAGGTGGGAGCAGCCCAGAGAAAAAAAAACAAGAAGCAACACCAAGTTGGACCTGCAAACTGAAGAGCCTCTGCTGCCGAAGGAATGCCTGAGCTGGGTTTTTCACTCCCTTCTGTCAGGAGAGATAATGCCGGCATTGATATGAAAATGAAACAAGCTGTAACATCTTCGGGAAATGATAGGAACCAGGGGAGTGGGTGTACAGCTCGCTAGATTGTTAGGTCTCATGGTAAAGATTGATACTTTAATGCTTCTGTCAGAGGAAGGAGTGAGGCACACAGAACTGCTGCTTCAGTAGGTTTGCTTTGAAGGCGATTAATTGACTACTGCTGGAGTCTCGGAGTCCAAATAATTAAGTAATACACCAGGTACAGGGAGGAGAACTTGAAGGCATGTGACTGTGTTTCGCTTTCTAGCCTTTACAGTTATAACTTCGGCCTTTGACCACAACAGTTTCGACAGTCCTTCTCTGTCATTTCTGTAAAATACTGAAGCCACTGGATTAGTGTAGTTTAAAACTCTTTTTGTTCTTCGCTTCTTTGACTGCGCATCAGCTGTTGGATTGGGAAAGGGCCGTCTCTATGCGTGCCTGCCGATAGAGCCTACATGTGCCTTCTCATGATAAACTTCAGTCCAGTGGAGGTAATTACTTAAAATACTCATTTTTATTGTAAATAGCACGTTCTACTTGACATTTAATAATGTATTAGTGAATTTCATATTTCATCAAAAATAAAGAAGGTAAGAAAGGATGCACTTGAAGTCCTATCTTTAAATACACGAAGGATGTGTATAAGTTAAGAGTTCTTAGTCATGGTCTAGTAGTGAGCCTGCTACTAGAGAATGCTAGTAGAGAAAGCTAGAGAATGTATATTTTGTGTATGGTCAGATGCAAAGTGTGTTTGCTGTACTATACATTGTTGATCAGTACCTGCAAAGATTCTTAAAATAACTTTTAAAAGTTACGCTATTTCACCAATAGTGTATTTGGATCGTCTCGTTTAGGAGGAGGAGCTTTCAGACTTACGTATGTATAAACCTGTAAATGCACTCTTTTTCTGCTGAGTTTCTCTCCATTAATTTTTCATGGAATACATAGCTGATGAGATTGCTCTTCCTTTTCTTGATCGGTAAGCAATGAACTTTCTGCCAATTAGAGCAAAGGTGTAATCACAATAACACTCCCATTGACTTCAATTTGGCCAGGTTGCCAACTGAAGATGAAGTTTGTGACCGCAATACAGCTGAGGACAAATATTGTTGGTAATCTAATTTCAGCCTACCCTCTTCAATAGAGAAGCACCTTAACTAATGAGCAGTTTGGAAGTGGTAGCAGGTAGCAGTTGATGGTGAAGTGTGTTGTTTGGTAACCACAGAGGAAATGTTTTAATTATATTTAATATATTTAATGCCTAAACTGTTATGTCCAGTTACTATTTCCAACAGTCTAAACTAATAAAGTTTTGCAAAGTGACTTGATGCGCAGCAGAGTAATACCTTTGGTTGCCTTAGTTGCATGACATAACCTTGTCTGCATAGTTTTCTTTTTTCTCAAACTTGTTTTTGAATCTTAAGAATCACAGAATTGTTTAGGTTGGAAAATACCTTTAGGATCATCAAGTCCAACCGTTAACTTAGCACTGCCAAGTCCAGCACTAAACCATGTCCCTAAGTGCCACATCTTTCAGATGCCTCCAGGGATGGTGACTCAGCCACTTCCTTGGGCAGCCCGTTCCAATGCTTGATAACCCTTTCAGTGAAAAAATTTTTCTAATATCCCCTGGTGCACCATGAGGCCATTTCTTTTACCCTGTCACTTGCTACTTGGAAGAAGAAACCAACTCCTGCCTTGTTATGATGTCTTTTCAGGTAGTTGTAGAGAGCGATAAGGTGTCCTCTCAGCATCCTTTTCTCCAGACTAAATAATCCCAGCTCCCTCAGCTGTTTCTCGTAAGACTTATTCTCCAGACCCCTCACCAGCTCCGTTGCCCTTCTCTGGACCCGCTCCAGCACCTCAATGTCTTTCTTGTAGTGAGGGGCCCAAAACTGGACACAGTGCTAAACGTGGGGGTCTCACTAGCGCCCAGTACAGGGGGATGATCACCTCCAAAGTCCTGCTCACCGCACTGTTCCCTGATAGAGGTCAGAATGCTCTTAGCCACCTGGGCACACTGCTGGCTCATATTCAACCAGAAGTTCATCAGCACCACTACATCCTTTTCAGCCAGGCAGCTCTGGCCGCTTTTCTCCAAGCCTGTGATGCTACGTGGGGTTGTTGTGACCCAAGTGCAGGACCTGGCAAGGACCTTGGGTCTTGTAGAACCTCATATAATCAGCCCATCAATCTAGCCTGTCCAGTACCTTCTGTAGAGCCATCCTATCCTCAAGGTGGGAGATCAACACTCCCACCTAACTTGGTGTCATCTGCAAAGTTATTGACAGTGCACTTGATCCCCTTGTCCAGATCATTGCTAAAGATGTTAAATAGAACCAGCCCCAAAACCAAGCCCTGGGGGACACCACTTGTGACTGGCTGCCAACTGGATTCACCTCCATTCCCCACAACCTTTGGTCATGGCCAGGCAGCTCTGGCCGCTTTTCTCCAAGCCTGTGATGCTACGTGGGGTTGTTGTGACCCAAGTGCAGGACCTGGCAAGGACCTTGGGTCTTGTAGAACCTCATATAATCAGCCCATCAATCTAGCCTGTCCAGTACCTTCTGTAGAGCCATCCTATCCTCAAGGTGGGAGATCAACACTCCCACCTAACTTGGTGTCATCTGCAAAGTTATTGACAGTGCACTTGATCCCCTTGTCCAGATCGTTGCTAAAGATGGTAACTAGAACCATCCCCAAAACCAAGCCCTGGGGGACACCACTTGTGACTGGCTGCCAACTGGATCCACCTCCGTTCCCCACAACCTTTGGTCATGGCCATCCAAGCCATGGGCAGCCAGTTTCTCCAGGAGAACGCTGTGGAAAATGGTAGCAAAGGCTTTACTGAAGGCTAGGTAGACAACATCCACAGCCTCACCTTTAGGTGACCACTAAACAGGTCACCTTGTCATAGAAGGAGATCAGGTTTGTCAAGAAGGACCTGCCTTTCATAAACCCATGCTGACTGGGCTTGATCGTCTGGTTGTCCTGTGCATGCTCTGTGATGGCATTCAGGATGATCTGTTCCATGACCTTCCCAGACACCGAGGTCAAACTGAGAGGCCTGTTGTTCCCCAGATCCTCCTTCTGGTGCTTCTTGTGGATAGGTGTCACATCTGCTAGTGTCTAGTCAACTGGGACCTCCCAAGTTCACCTGGACTGCTGGTAAATGATGGAAAGCTGCTTGATGAGCATTTCAGCCAGCTCCTATCAGTACCCTTGGGTGGATCCCATCCAGCCCCTTAGATTTCTGTGTGTCTTAAGTGGCGTAGCTCATCTCTAACCGTTTCCCCTTGGATTACGGGGACTTCATTCTGCTCCCCATCCCTGTCTTCCAGCTCAGGGGGCTGGGACCCAGAGAACTTAATATGAAAGTAAAATATTTATTTTTAAAGGTAATATAGTGTTGTAGGCAGATAGTCATGCTGCTGTGGGGCTAAGCAATGTGTAGAGAAACTCACTTCAGGTGGCAAGGCCCTGTGATGGTTCGCGAGATTTGTCTGTCCAGTAGCAGGTGGCATTTCTGAGGGACAAGAAAACCTTTGATTGATACGCGTGCATGCAGGTAAACATGTTCTGCCAAAAGAAAAGGGCATTTTTTAAATTGGTGTTTTTTGTAATAGATCAGAGGTAATGATGTTCTGAAAAAACATCCCCACATGTTATGGTAATGCAAGACTGCTGTAAGGTTTGTTCTTTAGATAATGACAAATATTCAGAAATGAGGTCTTTGCTCTCTAGAACCTTGTGTTGGGGAGATAAAATGTCTATCCCATTTTGGTTTCAAGCAGTAAAAAAAAAGTTGCTGTTTAAAAGGTAGAAAAGTAGCCTAATACTCCACATCACACAAATAGCGAAATTTTAGGAAAATCATGTGGTTTAGGTATATCAGAGCACTGGACTTTAAAGGTGAATGATAATTACTGGCAAATGAGTCTCTCGTTTACATTGTTTTAAAACTGAGCTTTAAAACTGACCTATTTTAAAGGAATAGCTGTTTTTTTTACATAGGCATATGTAATGATAATACAGATAACATAAAATATCCAGCATAACACAGATTAACTTGGGAGGTTACAGGGGCATATTATATAAATGTTGTGTTTTTCTCCTCTATTGGTGAATTGTCCCAGATCCCCAGTAGTCTCAAGATCAAGAGGTTGTAAAAATGGTCTAAAGCGGTGATGTATTTATGTGCATCAGGGAACGTGAGAGAGCTCTAGAGTAATTCCAAAAGCAGAATAAGATGAATTAGATTTATTTATTTGTTTCGAGTTATTTAGACAGATCTACTGGCCTTGGCAATATGAGAAAGGGCGTTCACTTAACTGACAGCTTGACTAGTTTGAGTTATTATCATAAGATATTGAATAACGTATTCTGAGCCTTACAGATGACCGTATCTCAGGGCAGCTGGTTGAGCCTGAGCACTAGAAGACCTTATGCGAGGAATGTGTCTTGAAGGAGGGAATGACATGTCCTTTCTGACAAAGACACCACATGGATTGCTTGTGGCTATTAAGTCCTCATGTAGCATCTTTGAGTAATGCTTTCTAGTTTCTCAGTGGGCAAGGAGGTATCATCCCAGCGTGTAGGTCAGGATGTACCTTCAGGTTTTCCCATGTTTCCTCGTGGCTCCGAGGGAATGTGGTGGGGGTTATGTTCTTGTGCTCAGGAAACACAGATGAGCAGTGAGTGCTGGGGCTGGTGTTCCTGAGGGACATGTCTCTGCAGCCCCATCTCCCCCTGCAGCCCCAGTTTGTTTTCAGCAGGAGGTTGAATCCAGCTTGAGGTGTGGATCCTGATCTCAGAGGGCTGAAACTGGTATTTAGAAGACTAAACAAATAATGAAGTCCAAACCCCAATAGTTTTGTTCTTCTGTTGTGCTGGAGTTTCTGCAATAAAGAGGAAAAAGTTGTAAGAAGTTGAGTTTTCGGAGGGGCATCTGTTCGGGGACTATAGAATGAACTCTCAGTTTGTTTCTTCATCTTCCATCATGGCTTTGGGGTATGTTTGTTAAATCTTCTGAAACAGACCTACCGTCTTGCATGTGTGCAGTTCCATAAAATTTTTATTCCACTGTGCACGTTTCTCCTTCTGCAGAGAGAAGGAGAGAGCAAACACATGATGGACAGTCGTGTGACATAGTGCATCATTGGAAAATGCTGGGACACTAGTGTGGTAAATTAGCATAGAGGAGAATATCTTCTTGACTAAATTTATACTCCCAAATGAGAAGGGAGTGGAAGGTACGTTTTCAGGGTTCAATTAAACTCTTCTAAATGTATAAATAGGATTATAGAATTTGTATTTTATATGTATGTAGATTATTTAAGTTAATATATGTAAATATGTTTAAACACAAGCCTGAGCTCTTAGACAGTGGGTTGCATATGTAGAACAGTTCTTAATTACTTCTTTCACTGGAGAATGAAGTTACTCCTGTGACTTCTGGGATAAATTAGTGGGTCAGTATCAAGCAGAGTAGCAATCCTGGCGCTTTTTCTGAGCCCATTTGAATGAGAGTTCTGGTTTGGGTTTCCTACGCTCTTGGTTCAGTTTTTCTGCAAGTGTCTAAGTGTTTCTGAATAAGGGTGAATAATAGGGTGACTCTGTAGTTTGAGCAAAAGGATTATTGCGTATTTTTATTCGGACGGGTGGCAGTTTCCGAGCACTTACTAAGCAAGGTATAATTTTTGCATTTTTGCAGGAAGCATGTACAGCTCTGTAATTTTATCATGATTTCATTAGATACTTAATGCATCAAACAAATAAATTCCAGTGCAAATCCTGAACTGCCTTGTGACCGCAGTGGAACGGAAGGTAACTGTAAGATTGCTGTGATGTGTTTGTGTTCTTATATTTAATGATCGTTATAGAGCAAAAGCTTCTCATTTCATGCAGAAAGAAAAAAAAAAAATCTGATAAGAATCTTATAAAAAGGAAAACAATAATCCTCTTAAGGATTTTTCTGTCTTAGGTCAGCAGGCCATTGTGGTTTTCTTGCAAAGGTGTTTCTTAGTAGCCTGGAACTTGTAAACATTTTGCTGGGTTTTAGATTTTTTGCTGTCCAAGGAAGCTGGAAACCATGAAATGTTCATTATAAATTGCTAGTCTTGCCATTTTCTGATATTTGCCATTAATTTCTAACACAAAAGAAAATAATTGCACACGAGGTAGCAAGATAAAGTTTGAGCTGCAGTGTAATCCATCATTCTCCCTAAAATTAACAGAAACAAAGTACAAGATAAAAGTGATATGAGCATAGCATGACAAAGTTGAAATAATGAGCCAAGACTTGTGTCTCTATTGGCGTTTGGGATTCCAGTGCTCTACTAAGAATTTAGGAATGGATGAGGGATGGCAGGGTCCTAGAGGCTAGTTAGGCAATTAAAAAACCACTGAAAAAGCAGCCTGAAGACCTGTTAATGATTTTAAAGGAAAGGATGACAGCAGTGACCCAGTGGAGCACTCTTACTATTGTGTTGCTTTGCTCTAAGCCTGTAATTTGAGAAATCACTTGGAAAATTAGATATCTTTGTTTACATGGTGTACCTGTCTCTGGCCTTCGTAATGTGTTTGAAGGTAGAGGAGCTGAGCAAGCAGGCAAGGACAGCTTATTTTGGATTTGAATTTGCCCTACCTGGAGCTTTTGCTATTCAAATGTCTACAGAAAAGCTTGACTTTAATTCTGGTGTACAGCTCCTCCTAGTAACAGCTGCAAGGAACCAGTGGATGGTGAAGCACTGGAGGCGTTACCAGCTAGAATTGAGCAAAAGTTGTAAGGAGTAATAATTGCTAATCCTGGAATCTCAAAAAACCCAACAGCAAAGATTTTTCATGTGAAGTCAGTCTCGTGTTTGTAATGGAGCATGATGTTAAGATTCAGAGATCTTTAAGTTTGTGGATATTTTGATTCTTGGGCTAAGGACGTTCTAACACAGCTCTGGGAGTTCCAAAGCGTGAGCTGATTCTACTGGGTTTTCATGTTGTGTCCCAGCATGGTACTGAGTTGTTTTTTTTACACACCTAGCTAAATTACCAGGTCGGTGCTTAAGAAAAAAACAAAACAAACCACCAACCAACAAACCCCAAACAGACACAATTTCTGTAAGTGGACATATGCTTATGTTTAAACAAGTAGAAGATGAAGAGCTTCTGGGTGTGTGTCGTCCCCCTCAATTTTTTTTAAGAACATTTAAAATCCATGCTTTTTGGGTTTTTTTTGTTTTTTTCCCCCTTCCCCTTGGAGAAGACTTTGAAAAGTAACAATTATGTCTTTTATATTTAGCAATGGATGGTTAGGGAGAAGGTATCCTGATAATTTCTTCACTACCTCAGGTCGGTGTTCTCAAGTGGCAGGACAAGTGTGGACAGCAGCTCTCTCGGGTGACTCTTCCCCAAACCTAGTGACTATTAACTCTTCTGAATGAAGGTTAACTTGTACTTTGAAAGTGCAATTCAGTAATAACCTACTTAAAACAAGCAGCCTAAACTTTCTCAGCCAGTGTAAAAGAAACTTGAGTCGGCCCAGGAGAATTGGCCACAAGAACTCTCGGTGTTTCAGCAAAGTATTTTTGGCTTATTTGGGGATTTTATGCCACGTATTCGATTGAGGAAATTGAAATAACATTTTTGTGTGGTCTTGCCAGCCTTTTTGCTCCCCTTAATAGAAAATAAATTGCTGATCATTGTTTTTGAAATGTTAGTAAAAATTTAGGGGGAGGGAGAGAAAGCAACCTACAAAACCTGTGATCAACCTGTGGCTAAAAAATAAAGTGTTATATTGATGTCTAGGCAAACTCATGTTAAATAATGTAATGGAATATCTTAAAGATGTCACAGAGTGTCAGAAATCTCAATATATGTAGCTACTTAATCAAATCTAGCCCCTAACCACCAAGTCGTTCATTCTTGTTTTGCATGAACGCTTTGAGCTCCTATTCTTCCCTTTTAAAATATTCTGCTACTTTTATTGTGTTACTTACTCCCCAAACAATTTTTTCCTCTCTGTCTTTTCTAAGTCTCCTGCTCATGTTCTATCTTGTTCTTTTTTCTCTCTTGGTGTTTTAATACTTTTTAAATGTTGCTCTGCCTTCTTTAGATTCCCATTCTGTCCCCTTTTAATCACAGCTGCTTTGCTGATCTTACATCTCTCCTGGAATTTTTTTGTACACTCATCCACTTGCTTTCCCCCTAGCATTTTTTCTCTAAAATGTGTGGCATTTGAGTCCTTTTCCGTACTTCCTCTGGTATGACCAGGTTTTTTTGATTTGAATATACTTGCGGGGACAATAGGTAAACATTGACTGTCTCGGATTACTCCATTAGTCTAAACTCTCTCAATTTATTGAAGAACTAATGAGGAGGGAGTGAAAAGTGTTGTCGAATTACCTAAGGAAGAAGGCATTGCTGCTTGATTATGAAAAGACACAGTTGCTACTAAGTGGTGATTACTAGTATTAGTGTGAGGGAAACTATATACTATGAAATGGCTTATAAGCCTCTGTTTTTGTGGAACCTAGAACAGCAATTGGTATACCCGAATACCCTGCTAATCTTGTCTTCCATTAGTTGGCTCATGAATTCTCACTATCCACTAGGTATTTCCTTGTTTGCTTGTTATTATCCGAGCTGTTTGATACAACTCTGTTTCATAACAGATTCATCGTGTTAGTTTAGTGATGAGTAAGAGTACCCAAACTCGTAAAACCTAGGGCATCCTGGAAGCTCTCTCTACTCGCTTGAGGGTGACACATCATCAGTGCTAATTTGCACTAATCCAGTCCTTTTGCAACAAGTATGACTCTAATAGTATTTTGCTCTGGCTCATCAGTAGCTTTGACAGCCAGGTTTTTGGTCTTGGTTCACCTCCAAGCTGAAAGATGTTCGCAGCACAGATGCCATTCATTGGTGTGGTCAGTGGTGGGATGAACCACTGTTGGTCACAGAGTGACAAAGAGTAGCCTAAAGGAATCTTTTTAATGGAACCCTTGGCTGCCGTGGCTCTAGATTGAGCTCTATGGGTGAAAGTGAGGAGGCTTAAAGTGTTGCCTGCACAATGTCTGCTGGGGAAGGTAGGCAGTTTAGATGGAGTTTCATAAACTTTAAAAGTATGTTTTTGAAAAATACATGTTCTTGTCAGTTTGTTTTGAATTCTTGGTCATGTGATGAAAGAAATGGAAGCTCTTCATCCATGTGTTCTATTAAGGGAGTGAAGCTTATAAGATTTTGCATATGTCAGTAAAGGCAGAATTTTGATTAATATATATAAAGTATATCGACTCTATAAAGTTTTGTTAGTGTATAAGACTAGGAGTATGTCTATTAAGGAGTGTCCCCTATGGCTTGTAATGCTACTCCATGTGCACTCAAGACACTCAAAACAAACGCTATATCTACACTGGTTTCAGACAACACATACCAGTAAGTGATGTTTGTTGAAAACCTCTGTGATGTGATCGGGGGGTACTGGCAAGCAGCAGAGGGATTCACAGTGTCACAGAGTCACATGGGGTTGGAAGGGACCTCTGGAGATCATCTAGTCCAACTCTCCTGCCAAAGCAGGGCCACCCAGAGCAGGTTGCACAGGAACGTGTCCAAGTGGGTTTGGAATGTCTCCAGAGACGGAGACTCCACCACCTCCCTGGGCAGCCTCTGCCAGGGCTCTGCCACCCTCACAGCAAAGAAGTTCCTCCACAGGTTTAGGAGGAGCTTCTTACATTCAAGTTTGTGCCCATTTCCTCTTGTCCTGTCCCTGGGCACCACTGAAAAAACACCAGCCCCATCCCCTTGACACCCTCCCTTGAAGTATTTATAAGCATTGATCAGATCCCCCCTCAGCCTTCTCTTCTCCAGACTAAAAGGCCCCAAGTCCCTCAGCCTCTCCTCATAAGAGAGATGCTCCAGGCCCCTCATCATCTCTGTAGCCCTCTGCTGTCCCCTCTCCAGCAGTTCCCTGTCCTTCTGGAACTGGGGAGCCCAGAACTGGACCCAGTGCTCCAGACAGAGTGTCCGGGATCCCTGCGAAATGGCCCAGGAAACTCTCACTTGGTGAGAACTTTTTCAGGTTGATCAGGGAGAAATTTATGATTCAGGAAATAATTCTCAATTTTGTGATTGATTATCTGAAGAGACTCTTGAAATTCAGCTTGCGTTTGTCCTACCGTATTTATTGCTGTGTACGTAATGGTGGTACTGGTTAGACTTCATAGATTTGGAACCCCATGCCTAACTGCTGCCCTGCCTGTGTCATTCTTAAGTATGGAGAATGGGTTGGGAAAAACAGCTTGGAAAAAAGCACCTATTATAAATGAATGACTGGTGACTTTACAAAGCATTCATAAAGTTGACAGCCAGTCAGGAAAATTAAATGAATGCAATCAGGCTAGTGATTACTTCCCTCAAGAAGCGTGTGTAAGAGAGAGAAGGGCAAACATTTGTACTTCTTGGCATCTTAATACTAAAATTTTACTGTGAAAAGTGGCTTATGGAATTGTGACTCGTTAGGTACGAGGGGATGTGTATGACAGGCCTTGAGTGAGCCAACACTTTGGAGCTGGGTGTCCCTAGACCTTCTCTTGAAGCGAACTTCTCCAAAAAGACCAAAAGGCTTTCAAATTCAAATTTGCAAGTTTGCTTTGAATAAAAACTTGGAAGAAAACACTAGCTTCTTACAAAATAGAATCTTCATAGTGACCTGTGGGGAATAGATGCGGACATAAAGAGATTTATGCCTTGCTGCCTACTTTGTGTGGGTATGTCCTTGCTTCGATGGTTGATGACAGCTAAGCAGGAGCGGTTTGTTTAGTTTTTTAGAGCTTTTTTGTCACAAGGAGATTTTACTTAACCAGAAGAATCATAGTCCTAAATTTATTAAACAACTGGTAGATAAGAAAACTGAAGAAAAATTGGCGAATTATTTTGCCATTAAGTTTATAGGGGAGGTAGAGGATATAATCTCAAAGGGTGGAGGTGACTGGATACAGAGTTCTTAGATGTTGGGAAATTATAAAGAAGTTCTTTACGTGTGTAAGAAAGTTACTGTCGATCTCTCTGTCTCCCATTCTGGACGTACTTTAGTTTTAATATGTGTTTTTATTCTTCTTGCTTAATGTGATGTTTGCTTTTACTGTTGTACAAAAAGATGATGCTAGTTCTTTATGCAAATCTCATAATCAAACTATTTAATAGCAGGAAGCTGTAGTTATTATACCGGTGTTCAACATCTCCCCTTTCTTGGCTTTTCCTTACCACTAAGAGGAAAACCATAGCTCGGTTCTCTGGATGCGATTTGGCTCCTCTGCTGCATGCTTTTAGTTTTCTCTCTTCCAAAATCAGTAAATTACTTTAAAATATGAATATACTATAAACATGATTTTTTTTTTTTTATATATATGTTAGAGACTTGCAGTAAAAGTATGCTATCGGATTTTTATGTCTTCATTTGATAAAAGGATGCAGAAGATGACTGATTAGAAGGGATGGGCTGGTCGGATTAGGATTATTTTGGAAAAAGGCCATTAAGAGAGAAACTGAATTGCTCTGGCCATTTTAGAACTAGTGTTTCAGCCTTTGTAGTAGCAATTGTTGGTCCATGTCTCAAAAAAAAAAAAAAAAGATATTACAGTACTTTCTATCAATTTTTCTGCTAACTTTATAAAACACTTGATTTTGTTAAAGGTTCTGATTCTGTCTTGATCATCACTGTTCAGGAATATTAGTACTTGCTTTCACTAAGCCAATTTTCTTCAAATCTGTGAATACTCAGTGTATTTCAAAAGCTTTGTACAGTTTTAAATGGCTAAAGAGAAAACTGGCAAGTCTGAAAGTTAACTAGTAGGAAAGACCTTCTGAAAATGAGGAGAGTTCCTACAGTCATCCAAATGGAAGTTTATCTTTCTTTAAATTTTGATTTTAATAAACGTATACTCTCCTGTGCATTGGATATAAATTACGTATGCCACTTAGTAGCGTCATTTTGATTTTATTTTATAGATTATGGAAGTATTATAGGTATTTACACAGATTTAGTAGAGCAGTTGCTCAATTTTCAGTTCTTTCAACTGGAAGTAGATACAGCGGTAATATTGCATAGGAGATAAACTGGTAATATTGCAGGTTATTAAATTTTAGGGCCTAAATGTTTGGCAGCGTGTTAGCACAAGAGTAAAACGTTGCAGAATTCATTGAAAGCTCTGAGTAATCGTCTGCTGAGAAGAAAACGATTTGCTGTTTTTCATCAACTAACTGTGAACATCTGTAAGGAACTGCGTGTTTCATTTCAAGTCAAGGCATTCAGGAATGAACTAATGGTAATGTCTTTGTGGGAAGGTTGGGAACATGGAATACTGATTTATTGATCTGTGCTGCCCTTTTCTTGTGCTATGCATATTATGCCCTTAAAATTTACTCTCATATACTTTCCCGGTTTCCAAGTAGAGAAAACCTAGGCATTAGGTGTTACCCTTTTCCCAAGGTACCCCAAATTCCCAAGAACGATGAGAAATATTATTGCCTGAAAAACTTCTTGCAATTTTATTTTGTAGTGTGAATGGGAACTTACTTAATAAAGAAATGCAGCTATGACTAGAAGAATTGGCTTGTGTGTGTGATTTTTTTGTTTGTTTGTTTGTGGGGTTTTTGGTTGGGATTTTTTTGTTTGGTTTTGGTTTGCTGCGGTAGTTGGCATGGCTCGTTGACGTAGTAAGGCTGGCAAGAATTTCACGTAGTATTCTAGAATGGGTTTTCTTGTGAAGAGCTTAATTATATTTTTCATTTTGTTCTCACTCCTCCCGATACCTAACTGCAGGAAAATAGAAAACAAACTTTTGTTAGTTATTGTAATGCTCTTGTCATTTTAAAATGTTTCTTACCGACCCTACCTTAAAATGACTGTAATCTTGAGTTGTATGAATCTGATTAGAACTTGCACTGTATTGGACCTTCATGGATTCCCACTTGATTTCAGCCTGTGTTTTCCTTAGACACTGATGTCCTCCTTGGTCAAAGGAAAAGTGTGCAAGCCACGTACAACAATACAACCAAAACCCCAGTAGGGTTTTGTAATATCACAGATTTTATTGGTACCGTTTACATGTTATCAAGGTCTGTGGTGGATTATAGATAGCATAAGAAAGAGTGGAAGTTAGGTAAAATTAATGCTCTTGAAAAATAACCAATTGCACTTTTATCTCTTTTTTTTTTTTTTTTTTTTTTTTTTTTTTCTTCTTTTTTTCTTTTCAGCCTGTATTTACATGTCTTTTGGAAGAAATTGTTAACTAGTTAATTGTTGCCTGCTTGCTAATAACAGTGAATTATGAATTTTTTATATTATTTGAAGGCAGGTAGACAAGAAAGCAGTCACAAGTACTTTGTTTCCCCAGACCCTTTATCTTCTGTATCTCATCTTAGAAAGGATGCTAATAGAAGTGGTCCTTGGGTAGCCTATGGGTGAAGGCTAATGAGTTTCTGTGACCCCTTGGCTTATTTTAGATTTCAGCACTGTCTGCTGTAAGACATTTGAATGTGTGTGAGTGACCTGGCCAGTGAAACAGCTTTAGGGTGACCTGGTTTTGAGACCTTCAGTTTTCCAGAGGTGTTTGGGGGAGAAATCTTCTCCCACGTAGCTCTTCTTGTTGGGGTTCTACAGTACCACACCTCTTCCATCTTGTGTGCCACAGATGAATGGGATGCCAATGATACAAAGTGTGGAGTCATGACTATACCGCTTTGTGTCCCCATAATTTCCTTTGGACAAAGGTGTGGTAGAGCTTACCCAAGGCTAAGGAATGTTTAGATGTGGTGTTGGGGAATATGGTGTAGGGGAGAACTTTGTAGAGTAGGGTAGATGGTTGGACTCGATGATCCCAAGGGTTTCTTCCAACCTAGACGATTCTGTGATTCTATGAATATGAGGTTGGGGTGTGCAGTCTGATATCGATTAAACTTCACTGAGATCTTGGTGGTTCTTTGCAGGATGCAGTTTGCTAACCTGTTGAATCCTGTCACTACCACAGTGCTGTAAGCAAAAAATAACCTAAGGTTGACTAAACTGTTGTGCTTTACCATGTCAGGTGAGAAAGCGTGTAGCATCTTTATTTGCACTGCAATCCGGATTTATTCTTTCCAGTGTTTAAGCAGCGTAGAGTTGATGTGGAGTGCATCAACTTGGTCCTTGCATCTCTATCAGTACTTTTTAAAACTATGCAGCTATATACTATCGCCTTGTAGTATTTCGTAGGTCTTTTGAACTTGAAAATAGTAACTGTTGTATATGTGGTTTTAATTAAAACAGATTCCTGGTACTTTGTCCTTAAAACTTCTACGTGGTTACTGCCAGCTTCCAGTGGTTACCAAGTATTCCTTAACTGGACGTACTCATGTCAACAAGAAGTTGTTTCATCTTAGGTTGACTTTTTACTTGTCCAATTTTTAAGAAATAAACATCAATTCTTTACTATTAATTTTTTTCTAGTTGAAATCAGTAAAATTTTTCATGTACATGTTATATTGTGACTTGGAAGATCATTGACTGGATTCTGGTGCTGACAGATTTGCCTTTTAAAAAAAACCAACAAGTAGATCAAAGGAAGTGGAGTGCCCTCTAGTCTTAGGCTGTACTTTCAGAGTAAAAATGCCTATTTAATTTCTGCAACTTTCTCCTATTGTTAGCCTCTTGTGTACGTGATTGTTGGATAAACTAAGCTGTCTGTACACCCTTTTGATGCGCTTGGCAAACTGACAAACCACTAAGAAGTTGACATTTCTTTTATTATTTAATTACGTCTTTTATCTGCTGGCAATTAAGAAAACAGAGCAAAAGTAGTAAGTAGTTCTGCTTACTTCATTGGTCAAGCACATACTATTTTGTGTGAAAATGTTCCTATTAACGCATGTTGTGGGTTCATAGTACAGAGAGAAATCCTCACTGTTTTTCAGTAAAACTGATTTTGCTATGGAAAGTGTCAACATGGGGGTAATGATTGACTCTGAAACTTGCCTGCAGACTTAGTCTTGCTGTGTATTCATATACATATTCATGTATATTCATATAGAGTTTTAAGTGACACTGTTTTTAGAAATATAAGTTAATCAAGCTTGATCTGTTTGACAGTTCTTCCATCCTTCTTCGGAGTGTAAGTTAACGGTGGGGAAGGTCAGCCTGCAATGAAAGCAGTGGTATACTGTAGAATCAAGTCTTGAATGCTGTTGTGTTTGCATTCTCCACTTCAGCTTGGACTTCTTTTGGTGAACGTTATTTTCGGTGACGATGCAATTCCTTCTACAGCATGTTGTTCAAGATCCTAAACACAAAATAGTAATACAGTTTCTGTAAGGGGTTCGTTTGTTTGTCTGAGCGCTGTTTTGCAAATATTGTATGAATGTTGTTTTCCTTTGAAATTGATCTTCAAAAAGAAATCCGTTTTGTGTAATAAGATGCCAGACTCACAAAGATTTCCTTTCTTGTTTCATAGACGTTCCATCTTCAGAGCAGCCTGAACTGTTCCTAAAGAAACTTCAACAGTGCTGTGTCATTTTTGACTTCATGGACACGCTTTCAGACCTTAAAATGAAAGAATACAAGCGCTCCACTCTTAATGAACTGGTGGACTACATTACAATAAGCAGAGGCTGTTTGACAGAGCAGACTTACCCTGAAGTAGTTAGAATGGTGAGTTCCTTCTTTCTCATGGTCTCTTTAAATCCACTTGCAATTCCAGTTACACATTGTGGGCAAAATTGAACCCAGGAGTAGGTGGATTAAATGAGGCCTGTGGTTTGTATTTTCTACTAGACATCACTTGAGAATAAATCTCCAAAGACAAAAATATCGGGGTTTTTTTTATATGCTTAATTAAAGTCGTGTAGATGATGGTGGTGATTATAGTGTCACAAATGTATGAAAGGAAACCTGGATTGTTTCCTGACGGAGAAAGGCAGCAGCCATAAAATCAGAGTCCCTTACACTTCCCCCCACCTACCCCCTCTCCCCACCAGTATAAATAATGGAATAATTTTTGCAAGTTTCTTATCTTTCTTTGAACTTTATCCAAGCTCTTAAGCATGTACTTTAGGCGGAGATAGCTTAAAGTATGCATGGATAATGATTTTTAAATAATAAATGCTAAAAATGTTGTATAGGATCGGTGTGAATGTTTCCTGGTTGTGTTATGTGGATTCAGAGCAGCTGCTGTTAAGCAGGATTACTCAACTATAAAGCCATACCTTGTATATATAAATTGTCAAATAATAGTGTTTTCAATGTAAAAATGGAAACAGTACCAGATGCTATATGGTGAAGAATGTTCATTGTGATTTGCAAAATCAATCACTCCTTTAAAATGTTTATTCTGTACTAGCATATGGAACGCTTATAACCTCTTATCTAAAGGAGAAGGCAATTAGTAAAATACAGATTTGGTGATGTTGGTTTCTTAATGGTACTGTGTGATCATGGAACCTGCTGGCTGTGTGCTGTGAGAAGAAAAACACGAGTAGATTTTACATCGCATTATATATGCTCCTTACCTTCTTTTCTGACACGCAGATACACGCTGTGTTGCTTGTCTGTAATATTTAAAAATAGCTGTAAACTGTGTCAGAATCATCGAGCAGTTAATAGTGGAAGAAAACCACCAGAATTAAGGGTGTATGGAAAAATCTTAATATGGCTTCTTTGTGGGTATGCATTGTCTGTCAGAAAGCCTCTAATTATGTGATCAGATTCTTCCCCTTCGCCCCCACCCTCCCTTTCTCCCTCCTGCACTGGACTCTGAATGAACGGCTTTTCAGTCTGCTGTGTTGTTGCTTCTTCAGGATGTGGTCTAATGCACCATTCAAATCCCAGTTGGAATACAGAATTACTAGTCCTTTGCTGAGTAATTCTTTTGCCGGTGCTGCACTGTAGCGTCTAAACGGTTTGCAAATATTAATCTTCCTTGTACCCCTTGAGATGAACAAATTCTATCATACTCTTTGTATAAACAGGACAGTGGTGCACAGGTTAACTTCAGTAAAATTGGTTGCCTTTTCTGTGTGTAGGCACCTCCAAATTCAGCTCCTGGGAGAATTTGGCTGGATTTATTGTTGGTTTATTTTTTTAGTGTTTGTTACTGAGGTTGTGGTCTCACACTGACTTTGGTTATGGTTTTTTTACTGTGGCAATGTTTGTAGAGTAAAGGCTCTGCAAGTTACTGTTGTCTTAGGTTGGGCACCAAGAAACAAGAAGAATTTGATCTATAACTGTTCATAAAATTCAATTTGAATCATAGATCATCACCTATGAAACAATTTAAACTGTAGAAGGGACGCAGATCCCATTTGCTGGCATGTCCTACTTACTGTCCCTGCAGTCACTTACAGTGATTCACAGAACTGGTTTTATCTTATGAAACTGATTGCCTAAATAGTTAGAAAAGCTTGGTTTTAAATACATAGATATAGTCTGTAACTACAATATAAAGGAGTCACTGGAAGTAAAGTTGTAGCATGAATTTTTCCAGTGGATATCACAGATATTTGCTAATGGAGTTTCAGGAATTCCAATTTCAGCTTAGCTCATTTTTGGTGAAAAACTGCTGTCTTCTTTTCTCCGGTTTTCCCCTTATCCTTTCATTGCATCAAACCCTTCTTCATCTTACCTTCTTCTGCCTTGTATTTGAGCTCCAGTACTGAACTCAAGCTGTGTTTTCTCTTCAGTGCCAAGGTACCTAAGCAGGGGAAGACTTAAGAATGTTCTCAAATCCTATATCTGGCTACTCAGTGGTTCCTGACTCCCCGAACCTGGGTTTTTTTAAATAAAAAGACACCTAAGTAATTAGGGAAAGATTTTGGACATATTTTTCCTGAAGACTTTCCTGAGAAAGTTGTAATATTTAAATTTTGTGGGAAACTCTAGGCTACAACAGACCCCTGTGCTGATGGTGTAAGCCCTTAGAAATAAAGTTTCAAAATTGGAAAGCTGGCGAACCCTAATTGTGTCTTTTGCAACCAGCAATGTTCCTGGTGGATGCGGTCTTGGGAAAAAAAACTTTGGTGGTAGAATTCCCATGTGAGCAGGATGCTGTGCTCTGCTATTGAATTTCTGTGAGTGAATCCATGGCAAATGCATGAATGATTTTTGTTGATCATCCTGGTGAACTCTAATGTGGTGTTTCTACAAAACCACATCATCAGGCCTTTTGTGCGTTGCAGGTATTTTGTATTTAACAGGTTAGGCCACCTGGTAAAAGTCCTATTTTTCCTCCTGGTCTTTGCTTATAAAAGCAAGACATCTCCATCACTTTGAGTGCAGTTATACAGGCCCTGAAGGGGAAAGTTAGGAGTCTTAATATTATATAAAATAAGTTTTCAGCACATATTACTTGGTCGTTGCTTAGTCACTTTGTGCTGAGGCATCATGTTTGATGTAACTTGTTCTTTGCAATAAGTGCATGTTTGTGTTCCATGCAGAGTTGTGCTCATAACCCTGTGCCGAGACAGACTTAACTCTACCCAGTTGGCTTCATGAGTGCAACTGCCACCTTCATCTATCTGCTTTTGAGGATTTTCATGTAGGTCTCCAACTGTGTTCACAAAGCAGCTGTCAAGTTGACAATCTCTGACCTGTCATGGTAGTGAAGAAATAGTGTCTATGTCCTGTCCAAATTAATGTCCCCATGGACTGCCTGATGCAGTTGTCACCAGGGCGCTTTGATCGAAAGACCAGTATGTTAAAACTGATCAAAATGGTGCAGAAGTGTTCTTTGTCAAATTCATAGAATTGTCTAGGTTAGAAGGGACCTTTAAGATCATCTAGTCCAACTACCAACCTAACTCTGATAAAAAAACAAAAGAAAACCATACAGAAGAACTCCTCCCATCACTAAATCATGTCTCTAAGCACCATGTCAACCCGTCTTTTGAAAATCTCCAGGGATGGTGCCTCAGCCACTTCCCTGGGCAGCCCATTCCAAAGCTTCATAACCCTTTCAGTCTAAAAATTGTTCCTGATACCCAACCTGAACCTCCCCCGGTGCAACTGAAGGCCATTTCCTCTTGTCCCATCACCTGTGACTTAGGAGAAGAGACCAATTGCTGCTCTACACCCTACTTTCAGGGAGTTGTAGGGAGCGAGAAGGTTTGCCCTCAGCCTCCTTTTCTCCAGGCTGAACACCCCCAGCTCCCTCAGCCTCTCCTCATGAGACTTGTGCTCCAGACCCCTCACCAGCTCCGTTGCCCTTCTCTGGACCCGCTCCAGCCCCTCAATGTCTTTTTTGTGGGAAGGGGCCCAAAACTGGACACCGCCCTCGAGGTGGGGCCTCACCAGTGCCTGAGCAGAGGGGGACCATCACCTCCCGAGTCCTACTCCCCACGCTGTTCCTGACACAGGCCAGGATGCTGGTGGCCGCCTTGGCCACCTGGGCACACTGCTGGCTCATGTTCAGCCCACAGGCCACCAACATCCCCGGGTCCTTTTCTGCCAGGCAGCTCTCCAGCCAGCAGACTTTCTTTGGAAGGTCCCCTCCCCATTACGTTTAGTGTTTATGGATCCAGGATTTAATATTTCCCACTTGGCCCTTTGGGCTACTGTGATTTGGAGGTAAAGCGAAGTATTCTAAAGAGGGGAAAAAGAAAAGCTGTTTTGTGAGATTTGGCATCATTTAAAAGCAGAAAAAAAAGGCGCACCAGTCTGAAGCTGATACTTAAAAGGTTGCTGATATTTATAGAGAAGGATTAGCAGCTAAAATGCTTTTGTAAATCTAAAATGTCCAAAAAAGTGATATCTTCTGTGAAAGAGCTTTTTTTTGTTTTAAAGTTTTATGATGTATACGTGTATTAAAGTTCTCTATTCATGACCCAAAATTAGTTTGGCTTTATAGATGCTAGGACAGAAAAAGGTTGCCAGTAAAATTCTCAGAAACTCTTGATATTTTTAATTACTTCTAAAACATGGTAGTGGTGTGATGTAGGAGTTTGAAAAACAGTCATTTGTGTAGCCAGCGTAACAACTCCTGGGTGTTTTTACTGCCACTCATCCTAAATTCATGCCATTAAAACCTTCATCCCTAATCATAATATCACATATTTTCATCGCATTCTCTTGAGCATATGATGTTCCTCAACACAGGAAGGACATGGACCTGTTGGAATGGGCCACAGAGATGCTCAGAGTGCTGGAGCACCTCTGCTGTGAGGACAGGCTGAGAGAGCTGGGGTGGTTCAGCCTGGAGAAGGGGAGGCTCCGGGGAGACCTTAGAGCAGCCTTCCAATATCTGCAGGGAGCTACAGGAGAGCTGGGGAGGGACTCTTTGTCAGGGAGTGCAGTGACAGGACAAGGGGTAACGATTTTAAATTGGAAGAGGGGAGATTTAGATGAGATACCAGAGAGAAATTCTTTGCTGTGAGGGTGGTGAGACCCTGGAAGAGGTTGCCCAGAGAAGCTGTGGCTGCCCCATCCCTGGAGGGGTTCAAGGCCAGGCTGGATGGGGCTTGGAGCAACCTGGTCTGGTGGGAGGTGTCCCTGCCCAGGGCAGGGGGTTTGGAACTTGATGATATTTAAGGTCCCTTCTTACCCAAACCATTCTATGATTCTGTGATGCTATGTGTTGTTGTATAGAGCTAAGTATAAAAAAAAAAAAAAAAAAAGAAAATTGGATTTACTAATGGCCACCAAAGCAAGCTCACAGTCACTTCGTCACCCTCATCGATGTCAGTTGATGGGAAGAGGGGTTGGGATTTGTGTTGATGTTCGTAAGCTGGACGGGTTTATTCAGGAGGGTGTTGCTGGTTGCGCGTCCCCTGCAGCGCAATGTGTTGTTCAGAAGGGCATCTGACATCCTTTAGAATAGGCCAGTCTTGGGAAAAAAAGGCCCTTGCCAATTAAACCTCCCTCTGCTCAAAAGGAAATGCCAGTAATATGGCTTTATGAGCCAATAATTGGATACTTAATCTAAAATTTGTTCCTGTCTGAGCAAAATGGGGAGGCTTAAACTAATGATGCTGATTTTGCTGGTAGATTAAGCAGTAGTAGTTGAATGAAATGAATGTTTGTTATTATCCGTTGTATCCTAAAGGGTATATGTAGTAGAGCTTTTTGTGTTTTCTGGGTATTAAGACATAGATTGAGGGAACTGATTTCTTGAATTTAAAAAATCGGATGAGAAAAATTGACAATCTGTTAAACTGAGAAGTCTGGATGAAGCTCTTTGTTGGTGGGCAACATTTCAGCTCTTCCAGTTGCTTCTTCCAAAATTTTAAACCCAACCCCTGCCGTTGACCGTGATGTTCATGCAACATCATGGATGGTTGCCAGCTGATAAGAGATGGCTAATGAAACTTAATTTTGAGATACACCTTTTATAATGAAATAGTATTACTTTGTTCTCTTCTCTTTTAAGTGCAGAAATGCCTTTGGCTTCCTGTAGTCGTGTTTATTTTTTCTGTAATGACAAATTAAGTAAAATGAGAGTGTAACCTCTACAGCCAAAATGAAACATCCTATTAAATGTCTTGTGGCTCAGAAGCTGTGTTGAGCAACAGAGTGAAAGAAACTTGGTTAAATGAATACCCAAATAAATACCAAAAATTGCATTTGAAAGGTCAGATTCTGATTTTTTTTTTTCTTTCTTCTTCCTACCGACAAAAATCTCAAGGGATTGCATTCCTTTTTCTTCAGGTTTGTCTCAACAGATGTGAGGGCAGGGGCTGATCAGGAGTTTGTTTGCTACAGACCTTTTAAACATAAAGAATATCTTGTTTAAGCCATGAATTTTTTAGCATGTTAAAGAACCTATTTTTAGGACGTTTGCTAGCTGTTAGACTTTATAGGCTTTATGAATTTCTTTATTTTCTATAGCTTTAGCTTATGACTAAGTATGCCACCCTGCTTGCTAAATGTTCATCCTGTTTAGGGTTCTCTGTGTTAAAATGTTCTTGGATGGAGATTTTTATGCAAGTGTACCTATATTCAGTCTTACCTTTTTGATTTAGCCAAAACCCTGTGCATATGTTCCTGTTGATTCTTGTATTATAGATTTAAAAATATAATACTGAATGTCATTTTGAGTTTAAGGGAAATAAATGAAATCATATACTCTTACAAGAGTTGACAAATAACGTCTCTTTTCTGTTATGAATTTTATTTAACTTGGGGAATTCTGTAAAATATTAGGAATTAATCTTAACTTGAATCAGTTACAAGTTCAGCCAGAGTTGTGAAACCATCTGAAATGCTGAAAGGAAGATGCAGTGTCCTTTGACACCACCACCCCCAACCCCCACCATGGACTTTGATTAAAAGATTGTCATGTACATGCAGCCATGATGGAACAAGTATGCTATCAAAGTTTAAAAAAAAAAAAAAAAAGATAAAAATCACATCGTATTTGAAATTCTGTTCTTGTTTCTTTAATATGAATCAGTTTAGGGTTATCAATTCTGTAGAAGCAAGAAAAGAATTTAACTTCGGTTCTTAGAGGCATTATTTCCAAATTCCTCTGTTAGATTCTTTTTATTATTCACATTCTTTATACACCTTGTTTGTACAAAACCCACAATGCTTATTAACAGAAGAGGCTCCAATGTTCTGTACTCCTCTCAAAAAATCAGTTGGAGGCAGCTCCTCTTGCAGTAGTTGTCCCTAATAATTTTTCCCGACAGTATGTAATTACATTTACCCGTATCCATTATTCCTCCTGTTGGTTACATAGGCATTTCATTCGTCAGACTTTATCTGCATAATAGTACAGTGACTCTAAAGCAAAGGAATAAACTGGAAAAATGTATTTTTTTATAAGAAATATTTGTTTTGACTGCAGTTTTTTTTTTGCTTTTTGTTTTGTGTTTTTTTTTTTTTTAAAGGAGTGTACATCCCTCCGCCCCCCATTTTGGCTGTGTCATCTTCTGAAAATGTATCTTCAAGCATTACGTCTGTAAATATGCATCATGTGAATCTTCTGGGAGACTGTTTTCTTGGGGTTTGAATTCTTTGTTTTATTCTTCAGTTTGGAGCCCGAGACAGTATGAGTTTTGTAATGCTGTCTAGAGTTCAAGTTCATGTATTGGCAGGCTTTCACTTGACCCGATGCCTGCTCTAGAGATGAGGGGCTCTTTCTGCTGGTACTCTGCTTTAATTTGTCCGAGATACTCAAGTTACTGCTATAATGCTGTGATTATTTTTTTTGTAGATTGTATTGTATAGAATCAGCTGGGCTCACAGTAAAGAAATATCTGTTCCACTAGATCATCTCAAACATAGTTCCATAGAGATAGCGATGAACAGGGTTGTTAATAGTAAGGTACCCTGTTGTGGTTCAGGTCTAGGGGACCTAGAATCATAGAATCATCTAGGTTGGAAGGGACCTTTAAGATCTTCTAGTCCAACCATCAACCTAACTCTGATAAAAAAAACCCACAAAACAACCCATCACTAAACCATGTTACTGAGCACTATGTCTTTTAAATACCTCCAGGGATGGTGCCTCAGCCACCTCCCTGGTCAGCCCATTCTCTTTGGAGAGGGAACTCCTCTCTCCAAACATACATGGTGTGGACATTGCAGCTGAGCACTAACTAAGGTCTTTAAACTTTCTCCTGTTGCCCTTCTCTGCCAACAGGAGCACAGCCTAACCATCTCAATTTTGCTGCTTGCAAAATATGTATTTTATGGAAGCCGCTACCAAAGTGGGTGATGGTAAGCTAACAAGTTTAGGAGTCCTGATCAAGAGCTTAATTCTTGCAGGTTATTGATGGAATTTTTAGAAGACTTAAAGACCAAGAAAAGATGAGAAAAGCCTATTTTCCATCCGTCCCGTCATCTGGATTGTTGACTGTGTTCACAGTCCAATGTAGTTCATTTTAATGCAGTCAAGTCAAATGTAGTGCTGCTGGGGAAAAAGAAGACATATAATATTAAGCCCTGAAAGACTATATTCATGCCAGCAGTGGTGCAGAAAAGGACCAGAGCACTGTACCTTGACCATCTTCATAGGAGTTTCTGCTACAGTGCAACGTTCAAATAAGTGAATGCTGTTAAATTCAAATGGTGACATGCAGGAGAAAAGAGGGAGGTGGTCTGGCTTTTTAAACTTGCCCCGGTCCACTTCTGCCCAGGTGAGAGCTCAAAGGAAGGAAGCCAAAATAATCACAGGATTAAAAACAAACAAAGAAACCAGCAGTTGCCTGGGTTGAGAAACTCTGTCTTTCCATTTAGCAACACAGAGGTCGAGAGGTGTCATATCTATATAAAAATACCTATATATAGATAGATACATACTGCCTATGCAAATATATATATACAGATGTAGAAGAGATCTGGTGGTTTTATGAGAACCATCAGGGAATCGGGCAGATTCAACTTTGAAATCAGCAGCAGTGCTCTAGTTAAATTAGCAGAAAAACGATAGGAGAAGAGAGCTGGTGGAGTCATTTATAATCTTTGAAGATAAAATCAGATATTTCTGTTTGTGAGATTTACTTTAGTCAAACTTCTGGGAACAATTCAAGGGGATGTATAGAGAGATTACAGCTGAGTGACTGCAGTAGTCATCTCAGGCTCTAAAATAAGTAAATCCATAAACAATATTAAGAAAACCACATACGCCGATATATTTCAGAAGGAGAAGCACAGTGTCTGTTCTAGGGGCCATTATTGCCTCCCAGTTGGCATGGCTTCATGTCATGGCTCAATTGCATTTTATTTTTACTGTGTGTTGTTAATATGCAGGTAGTTAAAGTATTGTGTATACGTTACCGTGTATACATTGATACTGGCTTTCAATTTCAATATGTACATGGGGTTTATTCGGATGGTTCCTCGTATTGGTAATAGAAGAGCAGGTGTTCCCTGTGAGCTAATTCTGTGTTCCCTCAGCCTGTTTTTATATATAGCTAATGTATTAAGCACCCCTGTGTGTATGTTTGTTTTCATTTCAGGCTCCATTTGGGAAAACTATTACTGATAAAAATCTTTTGTTTCAGACAGCACTGAGTAGGAGGGCTGGGGTGAAATTGAATTGGTGAATGTTTCTGGTACAGCCTTGTCATTTTTATAGCATTCCACTGAGGGACAAAGAGAGGACTTCTCAAAACATTTATTCCTGACCCTCAGACTTAAGCCTCTTCGTATTTCCTTTTCTAAAAAGTTATTTCAGTCATAAATGTGGCGATAAAATCAGAGCCTTCTTGAAGTTTGTTACTTTAAACTGTATATATGTGGTTTCCTAGTTCTGGATTGCCAGGTGCCATTCCCCAGATCTGTTCAGAACTTGCAGCTCATTCTTTGTGGGAGTATCAGAGCAGCCTTCCCAGCTGCCTTTTTTTTTTTCTTTTCAGTGAATTGACAGTGACTTTTAATTGCCTGGAATTTTTTATTTTTTTTATTTATTGCTTCTAGTTGGAGTTGTGCCTGACTCGAGATGTCTGGGCACCTCTAATTTAAAAATCTGTCATTTCGGCACTTCCAGCTTGATCTTGAAAACTTCAGGTTTAATGCTGATGGGTAGATTTTAGTGATTTGTTGAATTTCTGGCACCTGGTTGTTCAGACTCTGCATAGCGAGGGAGCAGTGATGTGCTTTCCTGCCCCCAGTTTGGTGCGTGCATCTGGAAGGGACAGTCATGGAGGACAGCATGCAGATGTCTTTGAGGACATCATAGGGCAGATCTGTCAGGATACAACTTTCTAGAATGCTAGAATTTGGGAGTTCTTTACAAAAATATAATCTGGGCTTGGAGGCGTTCCTAACCGGTGGAAAACCGAAGTCAGCATTGATCTAATAGTCAGTTGTGGGAGAGGAGTCACCAGGGACTGTATCCTCAGGCTGGCAGGGATGGCCTTTGGCTTGATGGTCCAACAGGGGTCAGAAGAGAAATGATTCAGCTATCTAAAGGAATTCTGGCAGGCTGCTTGAGCCCGGGGGTAAATACTGAATAGCTACCTTATGACTATCTGAGAAAAACGATTCTTTCCGCGTTTGCTGTGGAGTATTCCCATCTTTGCGTGGTGGCTGTCAAAGTCTCTGATGTACAGCTGGGCAGTTCACACATGGAAGAACCTCTTGCCTTCAGTACTCCCTTAGAGGCTTATAAAAGCCACCCAGAGGCTACCGATTTAGATAAGCATGCTATAAATTGTCACTGCATGTAAATGAGCTATCATGCTGTGTTGTGGTGATTAATGTAACTGTAATGGTGCACATTATCTTTTAAAATTATGATAACCTGGGGAAATCACTTAAAGATAACCTGTTCTGTCTGTTCTTCTCAAGAGAGTATCTGCATTTTGGCTCCATAAAGCTTATCTTTAATCCTAATGCAAAAAAAAAAAAAAGAAAATTAAAGAGAGCAAACTGTATACTAGGACCTTATTCTAACTCACATTGCATTTACTCCTGTGTGTTAATTTTCTTATGCAAAAAAACTTGCTTTTGAGTTCCCTTGGGACTGGCCTTTTTTTTAATAGGCGGTCTCCAGAAATCATACTGGTTTTGTTACAAGCTCAAGATTCAGGTGTCAGTGCTGGCATTTAACTAATTGTTGCTGAACACTTCATATTTCTGTCATGCTGTTAAGGCCCTGGCACTAACTGCTTGAGGCTTGGTTTGACTTAATTTAAATCTTACAGGAATTTGTCTTAGTTCAGCTTTTCATTCTGAAAGTATGTACTTTTCCTTGCAGGTTTTGCTTGTGCCATAATTCAGTATTTGTTCTAGTTTCTAAATACAACAGCTGATGAATACTGATGTTTTCTCTGAGCCGTTGGTACAAGTTCCATTAATTTGTGTATGGTTAAATTTGCAGAAAGATTTCTTTTTTGTTTCACGTGAAGTTTTAAAACAGAGAAAAAGAATAGCTGCGGAATGCCTTGGATTTTGTTAGTTCCCTATTTTGGTCCAAATCCTGAGAAATCTGGGATTTCAATAATTACTTGCAGTAAGTATTGCAGAATCCCAGATGTTCACATCCAAGGCACCGGTAGGTACCTCTCCCCCTTTTACTTGGGAATCCTTTGGGCTGTCTACCCTCTTTTGCCCTGTGCTCTATCACAGAAACAGCTCTATCCTGGTAATTCTGATCACTCTCTGTCCCTGCTTTTCCATATCAGGGATAGCAGGAGGAGGAGCTCAGGAATCCTTAAGGAAAGACAAACTATAACCTGATTATTTCTGGAATACTTATTTGACTTCTCCTCACAAGACTAGAAGCCTTTTCATGCAGGAGCTCTTGAGAGAATTGAATGAGTCAGGGGAAGAGGATGGAGAAGGAAGGAAAAGACTTATCATCTCCTTCTAAAAATGCTAGGAATCAGTCAGCAGGGATGCATGGAGGGGAAGCAGAATTCAGCATCTGTCAGCACAGGTTATAATAAACCCTGTATCTGTTAAGGTTGAAAGCCGTGCAACTTGAAAACAGGAGATTTACATATACAGTGAAGGGCTTCCGTAAGATTCTGTTTTACTGTAACTGTAGTGAAATACACCCTCTTGTGGCAAGAAGGAATAAGTGCAAACAGAAACCCATGTGACTTCCTTTTTTCCTTTTTTTTTTTTCCCCTCTGCTCACTGCTTTGCCTGCCTTATTCTTCTTTTGTCTTTTCCCTTCTGTCGGGTGAATATTCCTCACTGGTGTGCACCCCTTCTCGGCTTTCCTACAGTTTTCTCTTGTTTCACCTTTCTTTTTATGCAGCACCTGAATCTGTTCTGTTTGTCTTGCAAATTCTAACACGTCATACTATCTGTTTCAATTTGGTTTTATCAGTATTTGGGTTGTATTTAAATTATTGGCTTTAAAGTACCCTTTCCAACTAAGTCGCCAACATATTGAAAATATGCCTTACAGACTAACTTTAAAAAGGTTTACAGGAGTAAAAGGCTGGAAAAATAAATAAGGATGTTGGAGAACATACTGGTTTTGTTTCTTAAACAGCTTAGTTTGTCTGAACTACTATGAAGGTATAGATGGGATTAGGAGATGACACGCTGCTTTTCCCAGCTGTTTGATTAACCAGCTTAGAGATGGGTCAAACGAAGTAGCAGAACGCAAAGAAGGCAACATCACCTTCAAAGTGCAGAAAAGGCCCCACACCATGTTTGCAGTTTATCAGATTTGCTGCGTAATAAGCTCTACGCTCCGTTCAGCACTATAATTAACCCGGGGAAGCACTCCAGTTCAGTCTTTGCTGATAGCATAAACCTCACAAAGCCAAGCAGTCTCAGCAAAATGCCTCTAAATAAGATTAAGCAAAGTGAACCAACCATGAAATAAAAGGTAGGCTAAGTGTCGAGCAAATACTATTTGTTTCTTGCATTCAGTACCAAGTTCTGCACTTGGCGTGAGGCGTCCAGGCATATGATGTGTGAATAGCACTGGCAACTCTGAACAAGTACTGAGAGATGAGACCTTCAGCAGATATTATTAATGTTTTCCCTTTGCAAAGGAAAATAACCAAGTGTTGTATGAAAACACTTGCAAATACCTGTTGATGGCATTTCCTGTAATTCCTAAACAGCAGTGGCTCTCAGCCCATTGATGCCCAGCAGGATTGGGAGTTACGTGTTGGTGGGCTCATCTGGAATGTGGTGGGCAGGAACGGTGGCAGACTGGGTAACGCTCGGATATCAGTGGAAAGAAGAAACAAAAAGACTTGGAGGAGGGAAAGCCAAGGCTGGTGGGGCAGCTTTGTAAAGCGACAGGTTCCTTAGACCTGTGCTGTTGCTAAAGATCTTTGTCAGAGGGCAGGCAAAAGAAATACTGCGTATGTGATGGAGGATGGAGTAGGTAGATAGACATACAGAGTCCAGAAACCTACTACCCAGCTGAAAAACAGGTCTCATCATTCTTTGCTTTGCTTTTCAGGTATCCTGCAATATCTTCAGAACTCTCCCACCTAGTGACAGCAATGAATTTGATCCAGAGGAAGATGAGCCCACCTTGGAGGCGTCGTGGCCGCATTTACAGGTTTCTGCATCATTTATCTCAGAAGAAATGCTTATCATTGCTTAATGTATCTAATAATTTTCTCAGCTGTTTTTTAGCCTGTGAATCAGAACTAGTCTCCAAGACACTTGTTCATGGCTAAAATATAGTACTTACAAACACAGGAGAATACTTCATGAAATTTGAAAAATGTTAATGTTTTGTTTTCTTTCAAAATTGTTTAAATGATGTCCCTCATATTCCTGTTTTCCTTCATCGATTTAAAAAATTATTTTGTTTTCCAAACTGCTCCGATGCACAAGTGTTTTTTGGCAACTTCAGCAGGAGCATAGTGGGGATGATACTGCTAGCAGTTTTGCTTTACCAAGGGCAGTTAGTTTTCATACAAAAGTACACAGGTGTTGGCAGCTGATCAGAAAAGTGAGTGAGAAGCTACATCCCTAAGTCTTCTGCCTCTCCCTGGGGTCAAGGTTTGCTTTCAGGTGTTTGTAGCAGGAGGGATGCTGTGTGTGATCCCTCTCTCTGTACCTCAAAGTATCAGCACAAGATATTTCAAACAAAGAAATTAAACTAATTTTGGAGAAAGCATCATCGATGCCAATGCAGTAAATTCCTTTATAGAAAATACTGATGCAGGTCCTGTCTGTGTTAGTCAGGGCTACACCACTTAGTAAATTTAGGAGAAGTCGGCCTGAGTGAGAGTTTGGGGAGTCTGGGAATTTCCCTGAGCAAAGGAGCACAATTGATCTCAGCTTGAAATGAGGATTTTATCTGACAGTTGTGTGCACACTCCTTGCCTGCGAGCAGTTTGTTTCACTCTTTTGTGCTCTCAAAATCTGTTGAAATGTGGGTTTCGCCCCCTGTTTATATTTAAATTTCACAAAACCCAAGAACCTTAAAAGCTTCGAGGCAGCTCTGAACAGCTCTGCCTGCCTGGAAACAGCAGAGGCATCCGTCTGTTAGCTTGTGTTCCTTGACACTAGTCCTCTAGTTTTAAAAGTCATTGCTTACATGGAAACGATGGCATTTCTTAGCCAGTGGATAATTTACCATTGTGAGGAAGAAATGCACCGAAGTATTTGTCAGGAGGTGATGGAATTGATTTCTTGATGATTTAATATTAGTTATGTAAGCTGTCACTTTTTCCACGTCGTATTTCTAAACCTCTCTTCTCCTTTTTGATTTCCTATCGCTTCCTTTCAGAAATCAGAGAAGGCTGACACAAAGCGGCAGCGTTGCCGCACATTGGTGTTTGCATGGAAAAGTTTAAAATGATTTGAAAATGTAATTTTTAGCTTCTTTTCTCCTTTCAGTATCAGTACTCCTGCCCACTGAGGTTGGAAAGGGAAAAAAGTTTGCAGTGGCTGCTCTTCTTTAAAAGGCTCAGGAAAGGGAATAGCCAGCTGGTAGCTCATCTGATCTCATAAAGCCACAGCAGTCCCTGTTTGACTTCACTTCCTTTTTGCCTGGTTTTTATACCCTTCTTTTTTGCCACGAAATGAAAAGTCTGCTGCTGTCCCACTGAAGAGTTTAGGGAGAGATGGAATTGCATGGAAATAAGCAGGTTTTCTCCAGCCCCAAGGCTGAGCTCTGCAGTTGAATTAGAAACTTCTGAATAAATTCCAGTTTGTATTGTTCTTCTGTGTTTCGGGTTGTAGTAGAATGCTACTCTAAGCAGTTTCTAATTTAATTTAAGTATATCCAACTCCTTTTTAAATAAATTTGTTTTGTGGAAAATTAGGTATTTTGTTTTCTAGCAAAAGAATTTAGGGAAATACTTAAAGATATAAAGAGTAATCAAGTCATAAACTAAACCATGGATTATTTTTTTTTCTTTTGCAGCTTGTATATGAGTTTTTCATACGATTTTTGGAAAGCCAAGAATTTCAGCCCAGCATTGCCAAAAAGTACATAGATCAGAAATTTGTATTGCAGGTAAGCGGCTCTGTTTTCTTTAAGGCTTCATTTTGCTTCTGAAAAACATTTTCTTTAAGAAGATTTTATTTAGATTTTGAAAGTGTAACTTTATTTGCAACAGTAAAAAGGCTAAACAAGCATATACAATGAAAGTTTTCAATCTACAGAGGTAGGGGAAATACGTGTGTGTGTTTTTATTTCAGCCTCTGTTGCTATAGATGTACAAAATAGTTGGTTTGGCTCCAGTTTTGATAACTTAATCAAAATATTTGACTTCCTGATTATGAGGGGGATCTGAAACACTAACTGTTGAAAAATGAAAGGTGTACTATCAAGCAGTCTAAAAGTGCTGCTACCTAGAGAGACTATTTCAACGCCAGTTTTAATGTGTCTTAATATTGTTAAAATATTTCTCTTGGAAGGGGAGACTATTTCTGCCTTTTACCTCTGCTGGAGAGCTGGCAACAGGGACAGAAGTTCATTAACAAGCCCGTTCCCAGTGCAGTCCTGGAAACAGCGATGCCGTAGCGGTCAGGGAGGAAGTAAATCAAAAGGCCATATGAAGTTCAAGCTCTATTAAAAGTGTGGAAGAAGAAGTAGCATCAATATTAAACACCACTGGGGAAGAATGGGTAGCTTTTTATTTTTGTAGCCTGCTTGCTATCGTTATGGCTAAATGGAAGAGGTGGCCTCTGTCTGTTTTCAGCTGGTAGCCAGGTTTTTTTATCTTTCTCCTCTTTGTGTACAAACTAGATTTTTTATGTGCTTTGTTATTTCACTTGAATCTACAGTAGTTGGTCTTCTCTACCGAGGAATTTTCATCCAGGCTTTGACAGATGCTGGAACAGAGATGGCTGAAGGAAGATGTTTTCTGGGATAAGGCAGGAAAGACGGATAGGACTCTTGTTTTTATCTTTTGGGAATAGTTTTTGTGTTTTCTGTTCCCGTTGTGAATTTTTGTGTAACCGCAAAGTCAGAAAGGATTTCGTGTTTAATGCCGTCCGTAGCTTGCTTTTTGACATCAGGGAAATTTAGAAAGATTCCTACATAGTTTTAGAAAGGGGAATTTCCTTACAGGCTATGGCTTAAGTAAAAGCCCAACTATAAGTGGTTTTTCTGAAGAAGAGCCTTTCTCTCACCCCTTTGTCATGGAGCTTTTATTTTTCTCTGTAGTGCTCAGGCAATAAAAGTAGTGCTTTTACTGTTCTTCTGTGTTCCTTGTATGAAGAATACTTGAAAAATATAGCTAAGAGAGCAATTTCTATCCTTAAATTCAAAGACTGAAAGAAGGGACTTCAGTTTCCATCTTAGTTTCACAAGACCTGTAAGAATATGCACTGGGGGGAAGTCACTTTTGATAGGTTTTTCCAGAGTGATTTTATTTTCTTTAGATATAGCAGGAATGCATCAGAAGGAAGTGTTCTGTTTCAGAATCTAGAGAAAATAATTGCTGGGTTCTCCAGTTATGTGCTGCTGAACTTGGCCATGACTGTAGTGTCCCACTAATGACCTTTCAGGACCTTCAAACCTGTCACAGGAGAATGGGTCTAAACCAAGGATTTTATTTTTTTAATTAATCCTGTTATTCTTTTATAAGTCTACTAAATGGTAAAATGGTCATCTACTGAAAGAGGGAAATACAAGCTTTTGAAACCTATGTATCTGAGAACGTATGATAAGACAATTAAGAGTTAAAAAGAATCCTGATAATTTGTAAGTTCTTGCCACGCGGTTAGGTGATGCGCTTTTATATATTGCTATGCACAATGTGTCAATTTAAGATTCACATTTTTCCTCAGCCTGTAGGCAAGTAGGTATATTTCTGTGGGTCAAAGTGTGTTTCTCCTGTAGGAACTGGGGAGCCCTTCCCCTTCCTACTGTATTTATTGTGGGTCTGGAATAACGCCTGGGAATCTGGGACTGCAGATCACTTCCTCAGAAAACCATTTGGAAGATTTCAGAACACTGAGCACGTTTGGTGTTTCATGACACTGACAGCACAAGCGTGACAGCTTTGAAATCAGCTTCCTCTCTAAATTAATTTGTTTCTTTAAAACTTGAGGAACTTTCATCAAGTGTTTCATAGAAGCCTCTATGAAAAAAATGATCCAGGTTTTTGTTTGGTTTTTTTTTTCAGGAGCGTTTTTCAAGCTTTTTCTTGTTTGCTTGCTTTTTGCTTTTGTTTTTCAAATACAGATACGGTTTTGGCTTTCAGCTGTCTATTTTGATAAAATGCTGTACTTAAATGGTGTAGCTGTTCATTTCCAAAGCCTGCTTATATACAGTCTGAAATGGTTGGCAGTGGTTGCTAAGAGACATACTATTCAAATACATCCACAAGTGTCTTGTGTTACGAAGGTTGCTGTTCTGGAAAATTTATTTCCCTTTTCTATGTACGTTTAGTGTCAGAACGGTCACGTACATTAGGGAAGTCTTGTAGCTTATTCATAAAATAAGACTTTATTGTTGAAACCTGATAACAACTGGACATATCAAAAGAGTTGTCTTTTTTTTTTAAAAGAAGGAGACTTAGTTCAGTGATGTTTCCAGAGGGGGTCTGTGTAAGAGAATTGGAAATATAAATATTTTGCTCCTAAAAGCAATCCAGTAAGAAACTTAAGAACATAAGTGTTTCGAGCTGTTTGCTGTCTTTGGGTGAAATTTGCTATTTGGGGAAGGATGAGGTAACTATTTATTTATTTAACCGTAGAACTAATTGAACAAAGCAGTGTGTTTCTAACCTCTGGAGGGCAGCTGACAAACTTCATTGTTTCCTCGTGAAACTCCCACCACAGATAATACTGCAAGGCAAAAGATAGTGAGATCTCATTACGAGCTACAGACACATCCAAAACAATGAAGAATACTTACCAGTACTAAACCTGGATATTAGCAAAATCAACTTTTAATCATCTTTTCCTGTCTTTTCTTCTTTTTCACCTCCTCAGAGTTGTGTAACAGTTTAACAGAGATCACGTAGTATACATACACTGACATATCTACTTATAATAGGTATTTATAATATATCTATTTGTGAATCCAAGATGATTTGGGGGCCTACCATCCTTGTAATAATTTTCTGACAGCATCTTACACATTTTTAAGACCTCTTTGGCAAACTGCCTTTCTTTCTCTCGCGAGACAGGTACTGTTTGACGATTACTTTCTTGTTCATGCAAGAGAAATACTGGTAGCTTATAATTACCACCTTAAACTTCCCTATTTTGGGAGCGGGGGGGTGCAGTGGGAGGGTTGGGGTCTTTTGGTTTGGGAGGTTGGGTTTTTTTTGTTGTTGTTGTTTTTTTTTTTTCTTTTAAATAATGTTTACCTTCTAACTTAATCCAAAATATCTGCCAGAATAGCCAATGTCGTGGTGTCAAAAAAGATGAAGAATTGATAGAGGGAAGCTCATCCTTTTGTGGTAAAGGATTGAAGGGGAATAGAACAGAGATCTGCAGGTGATATTCCTGCTTCTCATTCCATGCCTTAAATCTTAGAGGCAACTTCAAGTGTCTGTGTTTCAGGATGTATTTTATACAATACAAGACACCAGATGGCGTTCTCTTTTGACTGAGTACCAGACAATCATTTTGCTGTTTTAAAATCTTATTTAAGAGTTATTTAGTAAAAGTGGTGTTTTCTGTTGTTGGGGTTTTTGGATGCTTATTTTTTTTTTTTTTTAATGGATATTGAAGTTACCACTTTGTTCCACCTGGAGGATTAATTCCCCCTCATGCTTTGATACGTGTTGGTTGGAGGAGATCCTGTAACAGCAGATCCAGTGCTGGCATACGCTTCACCATTGAGAATGAAGGCTATGCAAATCACTAGGAAGGCTTAAGAGCTAATAATATAAATAATAAGCAATTAGAAAAACATGACCTTGACACAGTGTTGTGAAAAAGAAACGTCAGAGCCAACGACAGTCTTGTATTTCTCAGAGTAAAGGAACGGTGGATGGTAAGAGGCAAACTGTCTTATACTGTAGATATGACAGCATCTAAGGATTAGTTTTAATTATTTTTGGGCAGAAGGAAGGAGGCATTTTGGAGCCAGTTAATCAAAAGTTTATTGCTTGTTTGAAGATTTCTAAAGTTTTGTTACGTCAGAAGTGGAAATTAATAAACTGAGTTTCATGATGTACTGGCGTTACCACAGATTTTATAATACTGTATTTCTACCCCTTGGATAGCACAGATATCACATTGCTACATGCATGTGCTTTCATGAATTTAACTTTTCTGTAGAAGTCTGTGTGTCATACTTGTCAAATGTCTACTGTTTCAGTTCTCTTTTTTCTTTAAACACAGCTGTTGGAGCTGTTTGACAGCGAAGACCCTCGAGAACGAGACTACCTAAAAACAGTCTTGCACAGAATTTATGGCAAGTTTTTGGGTCTTAGAGCATTTATCCGAAAACAGATAAATAATATTTTTCTACGGTAAGTTGTGGAAGAAGGTACTTTTTGCTTATGAACATTTTAGGGAACCAATATATTACTTATACTTAACTTTTCTTTTTTTTTTTTTAGATTTGTTTATGAAACTGAACACTTCAATGGCGTAGCTGAACTGTTGGAAATTTTAGGAAGGTAAATTTATTATCTATCTCAAACTTCCCTTCTTGATGCTTCAAAGTAGTGTCAGATTAAGAGAAAGTATTGCTATAAGCCCTGATTCTGAAAACAAATGTGCGCACATGCTCATAGAATCACAGAATCACGGAATGATATGGGGTTGGAAGGGACCTCTGGAGATCATCTAGTCCAACCCCCTGCCAAAGCAGGGCCACCCACAGCAGGTTGCACAGGAATGTGTCCAGGTGGAATGTCTCCAGAGACGGAGACTCCACCACCTCCCCGGGCAGCCTCTTCCAGGGATCTCACAGGAAAGACGTTCCTCCTCATGTTTAGGTGGAACTTCTATTCAAGTTTGTGCCCATTTCCTCTTGTCCTGTTCCTGGGCACCACTGAAAAAAGACTCATCTTTAAGTAAAGTTATTTTGAGTAAATCTAATACTCCTAAGTTGTACTCAAGAACACCATGAATTGATAGACCACATAGACAAGGTCTTACCTGTTTGGCAACAGGTTTGTGCGGCTGTTTATATGATTATTCCTAAGTTGGAGCTAAATTGCTACCTAGATATGTGCTGCAGTAAAGCTTCACAAAAGTCAGCACCCATTGAATGACTTCAGGAATGTTTTTTGTGATGATAACACTAACAAATATTTCTCTTCTAATTTCCAGTATTATCAATGGTTTTGCTTTACCTCTTAAGGCAGAGCATAAACAGTTTCTGGTGAAGGTGCTGATTCCTTTACATACTGTCAGGAGTTTATCACTCTTCCATGCACAGGTAGAAATTATAAAAATATTTTCTACTCGCTTAGAATGATATATTTTATTTTAAGGTTGCTTTGGAAATTTGTGTAGCACATAGAAGGTGGGGTGAAGGTTTTGAAATGTGGAAAAAATGCCATAGATTTTTTAAAAATTCATTTAACGTGCTTTGTGTGATAAATGTCTTGCTTCTGATTTGATAATAAAAAGTGTAATGTACGTTTGTAATATTTGGGGGATTCCATTTAGTAGTTAAACTCTCTCTTTTTAGGTTTTCCTCTCTGCTATTTTCTCATTTTCGTGTTTGCCCTTCCCATTCCCTCTCCCAAGAGAATGATTGGGTTCCCTTAGTCTCGTCCTGTCTAAGCTCTTCTTCACCCTGGCAACTTTCTGAATACAAATACCCACGTTTTGCATAGTGTTTAACATTCTTCCTCACAGATTTCTTAATACTGCATTTATGCTCTAGTATATCCTTTTATAGATTCATCCTGTTACTCCAGGTTTTAGCTGTCTTGGCTCATGTTGCAAGAGTTTTCATGGTTTAGCTAACGTATAAAATGTCTAAAAAGATGCAATGTCTAAAAAGATGCAGTTTCAGAGAATAACAGTCTTGAAAACATCGGTTGTATGACTCTATCTAGAATTCCATATTGCTCTGCTTTTGATTGTATATGCTACTTTTTCCCTGTTTCTTTTTTTGTTCTGTTGTTTCTTGTGAACTGGAGTTTGAGATTTGCACAGTGCAAACTATGCATCTTAGTTTAAAAATTGGATGCAGTTTGAGAAAGCTGTATAACATCTTGCCTTGAGTCTCCCTTTTTTGAAAAATTGTTTTTTTGTGGTTTCTTTATAGAAATGTTCTTACTTCTCAAATCTTTACCTCTTCACAGCTGGCGTATTGCATAGTACAGTTTTTGGAGAAAGACCCCTCTCTCACAGAACCAGTAAGTAGTTCTTTCGTACATTTTTTTTCACATCATAAATGGCTTACCCTGTTGAGAGAAGAGTAAAACATCTAACTTTTTTTTTTTTCCCCTTCTAATTTAGGTCATTAGAGGATTAATGAAATTCTGGCCCAAAACCTGCAGTCAGAAAGAGGTAAGTGATAGGCTAGTATTAACAAGACTTCAGAGTTACTTTGTTCTATAATATAATAGGCAGGGAATCTTTAGATATTTCCAGGTAGACAGGATGTCCTGTGGTGGGTCTTAATATTAATTCCTGTAGGTTATTTTCTATACTTGTGGATAGTTTTGATTATGAAGAGAACCATTTGATAACTGTGGTTTCTATTCACAAAATAAGCACTGGCTATTCTGCAGAGTGTTTCTTTTTGTTTTAGAAAGGAGAAAATAAACATAGCTGAGGGTAAATTGGAAAAGTCTGTTATATTTGGAATTGTTTATGTATGAGGATAATATTTTTCCGGGGAGGATGAAAGATAACGTTTACTTATTAAACATGTAAAACATGCAGTTGAATATTTGCATTTTTATTTCAAATTCTTGATGTAAATCTGAGTTTCTCTAATGAGATTTTGTGACACAGCAAAACTGTTATTTTGAATATTGTTGCCAAAAATGAGATAAAATTAAGAGACTCTCCTTAGCTAACAAAGTGTAAGCCTTGGCCAAATCCTTTGACTGTATGAGGCTAGCTTTTCAACATGGATATACGGATGCAATTCTGATTTTTGCTGTAAAGGGCTACTTTAAATGCAGCGTTTGCACATACTTGTCCTCCTTCTTTTAAGAGACTGAATCAAGAAGCTGCTAAAGAGAGAACTGATAACATTTTTGAGAGAGGGTCTTGCTGAGCTGGGGAGGCTTGTGGTAGAATTTCAGGATTACCAGCATTTTTACTGATCCAGATGATTCAGAGGTTTTATATTCAATGCTTCCTTCCTTGTCTTTAGGTCATGTTCCTAGGAGAGCTGGAGGAAATCTTGGATGTAATCGAACCATCACAATTTGTGAAAATCCAAGAACCCTTGTTTAAACAAATTGCCAAATGCGTCTCTAGCCCTCATTTCCAGGTCAGTGGTAGAGGTTATTGCTTGTATAGGAACGTACACTCTCGATAGCAAACGTATAAACAAAATCAAATGTAAATATTATTTTATGTTACGTGGTTTAAAATACTTGCCTTCTGGATTTCTGTGGAAGAGGGTATGTTGCAGTGGGGGTTTAGTTCTGAGCTCCACCAATAACTTGTCAGATGTGTCTGGGTTTACAGCACAGAACTTGCTGCTCTGAGCCACGTAAGGCCTGAAACTGTACCCAGGCAGACTGACCACTTCTGACTGTAGGTGACAGGTACTCACCGCATCGGCTTCAGGCTGATGGACCACGGAGGGTGGATTCACTCCCATTTTTAGTGCCGTAATGTGCAGCATTCTTGGTTTCCTTACTTCCTTCTGCAAGGAGATCCCTGGTTAGCCGTGATAGAAACTGGAGCCTCTTTTCTTCACGAGAAGGAGAATGAATAGGATTGAAGTTGATTCATATGTGAAGAGGAGATAGGATAGGTAGTGTCATCTTCTAGTAGATATCTCCTTATAGGATAAGGAGTGTCTCCTTATTAACCTAGGTGACCTATTCTGGCACAGAGGCAGATGTGACTTTTAGGCTCTTCCTTGGACTTTGTTTGTTTTTAGTGTAATTTACATCAGTGTTTTCCTTCCTTCCTCCCCGAGTTGATTTTGATGATGGGTACCTTGCCCCCCACTTCAGATCTCTTCCCCTTTATTCAGCCCAACTGCTGGGCCTTTCCCTGTCTCCCTCCTGCAGTATCCCAGCCCTGCTCTCTTCCTTCCAACTGCAGTGGCAGGATTGAGGGATAAGGGGAAATCTGTCTGCTCTCCCTTCCCCTCCACAGCTGCAGCATTAATGCAGTGTCTGCACCTGGGCCTCAGTGAGTAACGACACACCACTCAGAGGAAAAAACAGATTGGATGCTGTGGGATCTGAATTATAGGATAAAAACTTAATTCCATTAATGTGTGTTATGCTACTGATTAAAGTCGAGTTTTAATTCCGAAGTTAACTGATTCCTGTTGATTTATTTTTGTGAAATTCCTCTGTGGTTTGTTTTTCCTTCAGAAAATTACAAAATGATAGGTATCTGAATTCCATATTTTCTTCTTTTGACTCCAAGGTGGCTGAAAGAGCGCTGTATTATTGGAATAACGAATACATCATGAGTTTGATAGAAGAGAATTCGAACGTTATACTTCCCATCATGTTTTCCAGCCTTTATAGGATTTCTAAAGAACACTGGAATCCGTAAGTTTTTTGCTATGATTCTTTATCTTAACATTTGACATACCACAGATAAACTTAGGGAGTGTTTGCTGAAGAACATCTGGATGGGAGAGATCCAAATTCAAAGCTGGCATGAGCAGGTGCAACTCTGTTAATGCCAATATAAATTAGTCTATACTTGAGCTTGTCGCAAACGGTTTTTAATTATCTGGTATGTCTACAAAATCAGTATCTTATGGGATAAAAATAAACCTTCTCACAAGTTAGAAAAAAAGAGAAATTAGATGTTACATTGTTAACTGAAGAAAGTGTTGCTCATCGGGCATTTCTCCTACACACTTTTTAATGAACTGGTTAATGTCTTAAGCCTGATGGCAAATTGTCTCAAAGAATATCACTTGGCATTAGTAAACCTTTGTGGCTGCATCATGGGTGATGCTGATACCTCTGGTACTAGCATTTTTCTAAACATCTGTGAAGCATATAGACATCAGTATGGTCTTAGCTTGGGTTGTTTTTTCTAAATTTATTTGATTACAGCTGTTCTCTGTTATGCACAGTAATAGATATTTACTGTGATATACTGATTTATTAGATAAATTTATTTACTTTATATTGATATCCTGTTAATTTGGGAATTTTATTTTTAAACGGAATGACCTAGTAAACAGTGTTTTAATGGAAAATACTATTACAATGATATGCCATGTATTCTACACTTCAGTTGAAAATTTTTTCTAAATCAAGCTGGCTACCAATTAGTAAACCCGGTATTTTTAACGATCTGTGCTACATTCAGGTCGCCGTTGCTTTTAAGACCTTACTGTAAAGTATTTGTAAAACATTTCATCTTTTAAAACATTAGTCTTTTTGTTCTGAATCTAGTTAAGCCTCAAGTTTGTGTGTTTTCACGATCAATCTAATGCTACTGGAAAGCTTCTGTAACTAACCGTCATCACAAAAAGATGTTTTTCATGGCACAGTAAAGCATTTCCAGCCTCCAACCTGCCCGTTCTCCTGCCCAACCTTCTTTACCATGCCCTGGGATGCTGCTGGTAATGAGAGTATTCCAGCATCCCAGTTCTCAGAGTTGGAATGTTGTACCTTTGACACACAAGCCAGGTTAAGATACATGCAAAACAAAGAAGGTATTTGAAGGATTTTTCTATTTCTGAGTATATTTTTAAATGCAGGCAACAGAAAAGACCATTTATTGGAAGAGGGGAGATATAGATGAGATACCAGAAATAAATTCTTTGCTGTGAGGGTGGTGAGACACTGGAACAGGTTGCCCAGAGAAGCTGTGGCTGCCCCATCCCTGGAGGGGTTCAAGACCAGGCTTTGAGCAACCTGATCTGGTGGGAGGTATCCCTGCCCATGCCAGGGGGGTTGGAACTGGATGATCTTCAAGGTCCCTTCCAACCCAAACCATTCTATGATTCTATGATTTATAGATGGGGAAGGAGGGAGAGTGTGGGAAGTGGCCCATAGTTTGTCTGCTCTATAGGTTTGCTCCAAAGGTTCCTGGTCCCTCTAACGTTGATTCGCTGCCTCCTGGCTGAAGAGTTGTTTCTTAAGGAGCCTCATGTCTGTATGTGACAACCATAGTAGTGGGTCAGGAACTGGGATCTCTTGATTGAGTATCTATTCCAAATTCTTTGAAAGTGGTTTTTTTAGATTTGTTTCTTTCCCTTCTCCCTTTTCAGTTTCTCTGTCTTCAACTCTGCCAGAAAAGAATTTTGCCCTCTAGATAGCCAGACTATTGGCAGACCCATCTTACTTTGGAAATTCTAGTGTATTTTAGGTTAGTTATCCAGTCAGATCGTACAAAAGAGTAAACTGATTCTACCTTTTTTGGACCTTTGTTGGGACAGCATGCATTTGAAGCCTTTTTGAAATTAGTATTATTATTATTATACATCATTTTTTCCTGTATGAACAGATCATGCCCATCATATTTTATGCAATTGAGCAACTCGAATTCAAATAAGCAGTGGTATATTGGCTCTTGGGTAAGGTCAGGAACAGAAATAAGCAACATAGGCAGAGGCAGAGAGAAAGAGATACAGTACTATATATATTTATAAGTATATAATATAGAATTTGATTTTTTAAAAAATATATCCACACACACAGAGTTTTACACTGATAATGCAGCACTCATCTGAAAGATTTGTGGGGTTTTTAAAGGGCTTTTTGCTGTACCAGAGTGAAAATGAATATGAGACGAATGAGTACAAGGAAATCACTCTTGAAATATGACCTTGTATTTTGCATAGATGCACTGAATATTCAGCTCCATAGGAAAATCATAAGGAAATATGAATCATTCCCATTTTGTGTTTTAAATTCTATTCCTTCTGCCAGAATTGATGATTTGAATCCCAGGAGCTGCATTCAGAATTGCTCCACTGCATGAGGGAGGAATCTGTAGTTATATGTAATAGCTTTCTGTTGTTACCTTTTACCCTAGAGTTTTGGGTTGCTCCATTTAAATACTCGGTAGAGACATGAAAGCCGATTCTCACCTTTAAATATGTTAATTAAAAGTAGTTTCACTGAAATCAGAGAATTTACATTATCATACTGGCAAGAGCAGAATTGGTCGCAGAACTGCTGGTAAGAGGAGACACTTCTATTTCACGTTTGATTTCACCTGAAACTAATAGACTCATTTCTTCTTTCTTTTTTTTTTTTTGATGTTTCACAGGGCTATTGTGGCTTTAGTCTACAACGTGTTGAAGGCATTTATGGAAATGAACAGCACCATGTTTGACGAGCTGACAGCCACTTACAAGTCAGATCGTCAGCGGTAACTTTTTAAAGCTTTTTTTGTCAGCTGTGCATAGGGACTGCTATTTAGTTTTTCCCTTACGCTCCGATGCAGCTGCATAATCTCACACGTAACAGACACAATGCCTTATTTTTCCCTCTTTGTGCTCTTTAGCCTTCTCTTTGCAAGATGTAAGATAAAATCACGTACAGGTTGTTCTTCACCCCCTATGAAACTCAGTAGCCATTGCGTTGCTTGGGAATCTGCATTCCTCATGGAATTCCTTTTGATGCCGCATTCCAAAAGACTTAAATGTATCAAGATCTTAATAACAAAAAAAAAACCCCAATGGTCTAAAGATAACGCTTTGCTTAAAGACTTCAACAAAGTCTCACTGATGTTTGGAAAGAGACGTGAGGGAAAAACCTAAGATTTGATTTTCCAAACTAATGTTCTTAGGCTGGATGTGGTCTTAAAGCCAAGAGGCATCTCTCAATCCTTTCATTTCTTATTCAGAGGTTTTGCTGTGTCTGAGTCTTTTAGCATGTAGGATCCATTAGATAGACAATTCATACAATCATTAGTTCCACCCTAGTAAAATGTTTTTTGTCTTTTCTCCTATTTCCCTTAATCTTCATTTCCCAATTACAGTGCAGCATCTTTTCTCAAAAGTTTCAGCTCATCGAAAGCATCAGGTGGAAAAAAAAAGGGGGAAATTTCAGGAACTCTGAACAGTTCACAGCTTCATTTAAGTCATACCTTTTCCATGAAGTTCCCTCTAGCAAAGCACAGGGTTACTGTGTGTCATCAGATCACGTTGGGTTAATAGAGTCTCTGAAGGCTCTTGGAGGCCATAGTTTTTTGAAGTGTGTGGCTGGAGTCCTCTTGTTCTGCTTGATTGTTGTAAAATACAAAGTTCTCTACAGAAAAAAAATTTACACTCAACAGGTTAGGTCATTAATGTAGTATTTTACCTTTCGAGATTTGGATATATATTTGAGCAAAGATGCCAGATGTATTTCAGATAGGTGTTGAGAAGGAAGGCTGAACCTGCTAGTGCAGTTGAGAACAAGTCTTATGAGGAGCGGCTGAGGGATCTGGGGTTGTTCAGCCTGGAGAAGAGGGGGCTGAGGGGAGACCTTTTCTCTCTCTAACTCCCTGAAAGGAAGGTGTAGCCGGGGGGGGGGGTCAGTCTCTTCTGCCAAGTCCCAGGTGATGGGACAAGAGGAAATGGCCTCAAGTTGCACCAGGGGAGGTTCAGACTGGATATTAGGAAAATTTTTAGACTGAAAGGGTTACTAAGCCTTGGAATGGGCTGCCCAGGAAAGTGGTTGAGGCACCATCCCTGGAGGTTTTCAAAAGATGGGTTGAAATAGTGCTTAGTGACATGGTTTAGTGATGGGGGTTTTTTTTAAATATGGGTTTCCTTTGTTTTTTTGTCAGAGTTAGGTTGATGGTTGGACAAGATAGATGATCTTAAAGGTCTCTTCCAACCTAGATGATTCTATGATTTTAAAACATGTAAATACCTGAATGTATAAACTGGGTTATTCACCCTCATGTATGTAGCATCTTAATAGAACCACATTTCAAAAGAGCAGCTGTGATACCACTTAAAGCTGGAGGTTAAATCTGTTCAATATTAACGACTATGGTAGGTCAGATAGGTAAGTTGAATGAGGTGATCATCCTCTACCAGTCTTTTATGTAAGAAGGCTTTTATTTTATAATGATTAGAAGATAAATATCAGTAAGTAGCCTGAAAATGTCAGGCTATTTCACTTGTTCTTATATTTAATTTTAAGTGACAGTGGGCTCTCTCTTTTTTTTTTTTTTTCCCTTTACCTTTTTCAGGGATTTATCTGAAAGTTGTTTGTATTTTTTAATATGTTTAAAGAACTCTTGGGAAATTAAAATTTCAAATCCATGAGCCAGATGTTGGCATTTTGACTGAATCAGGATGTGTAGGAATGTTTCTAATTCGCTGAAATATTTTTCAAGAATTCTCCAATGGGACCGGCAGAGAATCTGTGTCTCTGTAATTCTTAGATGTCCATTTCATCTGAACCTACAAGATGTTGTAATCAAAATTGAAAGCATTTTGTACCATGTAGCATCAAGGAGATTTATTCAAAGTAAACTGTGGCAGAGGCAGGAAATTTAGAAAGGAAATAACGCAGGTAAAGTGAGTGTTAGGTTGGCCGTATACTTTTATCAAATCAGCCATTAAAGTCTGTTGTTAAAGAAAATGCTGCGTAGGTCTTCCTGTAGGAATTTGGAAAGGGAAAAAAAAAAAAAGTAAATCACTGAACAAAGGACACATCTTGTAATTTGAACTTTCCCTTGTCTCCTGCCTAAACTATATGAAAGCCACCAGTCCATGTATGTAAGAACAATGATTCTAAAAGGATAAGGGAATGCTTGTTTAAATAAGTGACAGAGTTATAAGATTAAAAAATACTTTGCTTAAATAAATAAGCTTGACAATAATTAAATGCAAGTTAATCCTGAAATGTCCATTTTTATAATCATGATATATTTGTTCCATAATAAAACTCTGTGGGGTTTTTTTTTTTTTTTTTAGTACTACAAATTACTGTCTAGGAACACTTGTCACTTGGTTCAGATTGCTTTTTATGTTCTTTTCCTACTGCTTTGTTGGGTGATATTCGGGTAGATAATGGGAGGGGGAAAAGAAAAATATTTGTAAAAATGAAATGTGTGTTAGTAGCATTTTAGTTGTATTCAAGAAAATTAGCCCTGCTAATTAATGTCAACTATGTATTTTTTAACCTAAATATTTTACGGTCTTCTCTCCTGCTAACTCTTTGTTTTATTTCATCTGTCAGTGAGAAGAAGAAAGAGAAAGAGCGTGAAGAACTGTGGAAAAAACTGGAGGATTTGGAATTAAAGAGAGGTCTTAGACGTGATGGGATAATTCCAACTTAACAAAAAAACAAAACAGCATTATTAACCTGTGGAGTCACACATTTATGTAGTAGAAGATGGAGCAACAGTTTTCTGTATTGTGCAACTTTACAGTAGATTTCACATTTGTTTCATTATTACAACAGCACTGTATATACCTGTCTCTAAGTAAAGGAAAAAAATAAGGACTTTAATCCAAAGTTTGGACAGCAGATGGACTTCTCAGAACTTTGCAAACATAGTAATTGTTTTAACCCTTCTTTAAAACCAGTCTTCAAAGACCTGTTGATGAAAATTGCGATGTCAAATTCCATTGTCAGGACCTCTTCCTTATTTATCGTTAGCAGAGAGTATAATACAACTTTCAAATGTGAACAATCTTAAAATTTAGCTTGTCTTTCTGCTAAACTGTTAAGTGTATTTATAGTAAAAGAGAGAAAAGACTGTCATTCCCTTATGAGTTTGTGTAACATCCTCCTTCTCTGGATAACTTTACTGTAATTTGACTTTTTTTTCCTTTTGCACATCTTCATAAGTTGAATGTCCATTCAGATCAGGGCCATGAAAAACATAGGTCCTGAATAAAAGTTTTGTTTACTGGTGTGAGCATTTTTTTAGTACCAGGCTGTCTCTGGTGCTTCCTTAATTTGAACATTAGGAGTTAAAAAAACAAGTAGGTGATAAACATAGTAGGAAAGGGAGCTTTGGATTCATGCACCTATTTATTGCAAATCCAAATTCATGTCCACAATCCTTTAAAAATGGGCAGTGGTAACATCCTGGACTTCAGTATCTAAGCAGTATTAGCGATATGGCATCGGACACACATACTGGAGTTGTTTTAGAAATACTGGTTGCTAAATTGCTCAGCATGTTTTTATTGGACCAGTTGGAAAGAATAAAGACAAACGCTAAACAGTGCAAGCATGAAATTGATCTCCAGTGGTCATGGATCTAATTGGAAATTGAGTTGAGGTAGCAGTTTGAACTGTTTGGAGTTGTTGCCTTACTTTTTAATATGTATTTATAAAGTGTTCCAGCAAAAGAGGATGTAGCCTCTAAGAAACATACTATAGTGTTTTTGTGGTTCTTACTCATCACAGTACCCGCCCTATGGTCTTAGCTGGAAAGGATTCTGGATAATTTACTTCTGCATTCTCATCTGGATGCTCATTCCTAACTACTGTATTTGTTACCAAAAGTGGTTCTACAAATGCTACTGAAAAGAATTCTGGAAATCCTAATGTTCTGAGTATTAATAATAAAGTTTAAAATGCTTTTATATCAAAGGTGCATTGTGACCAAATTGTTTAAAACAAAAGAGAAAAAAAAAAACCAACAAAAAGAAGAGGGCTGTATTATAAATACACATTATTGACTATCTGCTTTGTATTTGAAAGTGGAATCTTACATCTTTGGTAGGTGAAATGCTGATAAGACTTATGTACAGTATATATTTAGCTAATGCAGTTGCATTATTATATACCGAAAGGTATGTGTTTCAGGATTTTTCTCCAGGATGCTTTTGAACTGTTATAGACATATGACAACAGTGAATTGATAATCCTAAACCATCAATCCAGCAGTATTTACAGTATAAAACTGAATTGGTGTTCATGAGTCTTTGTGATAGTTGCAAACATAAATTTATGACCTGTTGCCATTGATAGAAATACAGTATAAATACAAGCTTGTATATTTTTCTTCCTACCATTTAAATATACAGTAGGATTTGAAGTTTTCTTGTTTTCAGGCATGGAAAAGAGGTAAAAGTGGATTCCCTTCTAGACTACTGACTGTTTCAGGATTATCAGGTCACAGTTTGTACTCCTGGGTCTGCGCACACCAATGTTGTAAACACAACGATTTTGTAAAAACTTGACACTGTTAATTCTGGGAAAAAAAAAAAAAAGTGGATCTAGTCATATGCAACACCAAACATGACATGGTTTAATGGGATTAATATGAGCTTCTTTTAAGAACACTGACTGGGACGCAATGTAAATTAGGCAGTTACTGTCATAGTTGAAACATTTTATTTTAAAGTGCTGAAGCAAAGGTGCAAGCTGAAATACTAAAGATTAAATAAATTTATAACAAATCATGTCCCTTAGCCCATTGATTTTGACAGTCTTTTATTTCTGTTACCAAAAAAAATATTTGCTAGTGTGATTTCTTTGAGAAGTGATCATACTTTACAAGAGGGTGAACTTAACCTCATGCTCAAAGACTCTGTTCAATTGTGAAAAAACTGAGATAGAATGGAAGAAGAAAGATTAATGTTTTCCACCTGGTCGAGTAAAACACAACAATGTGAAATTAGAAAAAGCACCTTGTCCTGTACTTAGAGTTTAGGTGAGTGTTGTTTGTTCGTAACTATTTTTTGGTTTTGACATGACGTTCTGGTATTGATCATACAAAGCTGATGAGAACCTGATGGGTTGCAATATTTTGTTACCTCTGATGTTACCTCTGATGTGGGGATAGTGGGGAGCGTCTAAAGTTTATAGACGATTTATCACTTCCAAGAAGGAATGTTTCGTTAAAGCGAACGAGACGATGTGATATTAGTCACTTGACTCTAAAAGGTTGATACAACACTAGGTTGCACTGCGTGATGTCTGTGAAGAAGCACTTGCCACAATGATACCACCATAACCCCCACCCTCCCCGGGATCCACTCTTGGCCACAACCCACAGGCGATGTCCCGCCGCTCCGCAGAGCTCCCATCCCTGGCGGTTGGAGTCGTAGGCAAAGGCGGCGACAGCACCTCTGGGCCCAAGAGTGATCAGTGCGTCTATTTACCCTTTTCCTTTGCTTCTTGAGTTCCAGGAACTACCTTTCTTTGTGTAAATGTCGTCATTAACTGCTGGCGCAGCAGTCGTTGGGTGGTCGCTGGTGTCCTGTACCATATTGGTTTCAGGAGAAAGGATTGAATGCTCTCTGGTAAAAGGTACTAGGGCATTGCATCAGGTCATGGGGTTGTAACAAGTGTAAAAGTGAAGTTCCTCTCGTATACTTCAAATTGCTTTCGTCATCTTGCAAGTCTCCCTTCTTGTTTTCCTTCCGCTGCTTTTGAGCTTTTTTTTGGGCCTCTTTTCCAAAGGTTAGAATGCTTTAAATGGAAGTACCCTAATGCCATTGGAGCATTCACTAGCGGGGTTAGAGTAAATTTAAATCTTGGTTTTATTAGCGTAAACAGAAGGATTTAATTTATTATTTTTTTTTATCTCCTCCTCTATATGGAAAAATGGAGGGTGTTGGAGCCAAGAATTGCTCGATTCAGAAGCGTAGCAGCTGTACTTACACTCTACACGCCTAAGTACAGCCTTAGGCTCTCTCACTATGGAAAGGAAAAAATATTAGGAGCTTTAAAAACCTCTTTATTGTTTGGTGAGGAGGGGAAAACACTAGATTCTTCCCTCCTCAGATAAAAATGAAATAGTTGGCTTTTAGTTCTGTCTTGGAAAACAAACATGGCCATTTCTCTGAGTGGTGTGACAGTATCATCCCGAAGCAGATGCCCTAGAACGAGACGAAGGTGACAATGGGCAAGATTGAAGAATGTTCTTATTTACATGTGGCTTCTTTTATTTTGGCTCACCTGCTTCCCTCAGCAGCTCTGGAGTGAGCCACCGGTTAGTTTTTCCAGTTGATGATGTGCAGCAGGTTTTGTATAGCCCAGTTTTTCATTTTGAAGTCTACATTAAACATTATGTTGAAACAGGATGGAACCCATTTTGATGAAGAACTTTTCTCCGAGTGTTGCTTCCCATCCACAGAAGCACACGCTTTTTATCATGACCTCTCTGAATACGAGTTTTTGTTATTTGGGTCACTTACTGTAAATATGTTGTATTCATAACCTCATGTAACGATGAGGAGTTTTCAAATATAAATAGTACTGATACATTTCTTGTTGTTGTCCTATTTTTGATTGTAGTGTAGCGAATGACCTGTCATGCTTTTTGTTTCAAGGTTAGCATTAGATTCATATATCTTAATATTTTAGCATTTCATTGTTTAAGCAGGAGAGGGCAGCAAAAGTTCATTTTTCCCCATAGGAATGCTCTGGTCCATTACTGTTTTTAACTTCGATGCATTTAACTATCTTGTGCGTGGGGGGGTGGGGGGTGGGAAATGAAGCATTTTTTATATATATTAAAAGGTGCATATGAAAATATATAGACTGGTCCAACCAGACTGTGAAAAAATGTCTTCTACTCTACATCGAAGTAATAATAAAAGGAAAATACCTTCCACCTCTGGGTAAAGTACAAGCAGGTCTTAAGCTCTTGGATTCAAATGTCATTCTTTGGAAATAGTTTACTTTCTTAAAAATGGTATCAAAGAAACTCGAACTCAATGGTGCTCCCAGCTCTAAATGTGTAATCCTCCTCTTTTGCACGTGCTCAAGAGGCTCTGTACTGTGGGTGCATCTAAATAAAGAAGCAATGAAGTGTTTTCCAGGTGCTTGGCTTTTCTTTCCAACTCCTTCACTCCCAACTTCACGTACCTTCTCGACAGGGAACTCCCAACCCTCAGACACCCACTCGCACGGGTTAAACATAAGGCTACCTGTCTTAAGAAAAAAAACCACCCAAACAATGAGGTGGTAATGTAAGTTGCTACCGGAATTACCGTAGTAAATGCTGAGTTTTCATGAAGTTTATTTTATTAAAGGTCCTCTCGTGATGGTGAACATCCTGGTACCGCACGCAACCGCGCCTGTGAGGGAGGTCAAGAGCAGCAGGTACAGAAAAGAGGTGTTAGATCCACGTGATGTTCTCTCTCAACTCTTTGAGCCTTCCATTTTGCAACTGGTGAAGGAACTTGTTGTGTTTTTTGTTTTTATAGCATCATTCTACTGTTTCAGTCCTCGTGCTGCTCTGCCCCGTGGAAGTGAGGCCAAAGGCTTAAGATGGTTATGAATGTTGGGATCACCCTCTGGAGAGAGCCACGGATAGAGCTTGGTAAGGGGTAGAACAGCTTTAGCAAATGCTGTAGATACTGATGCTGCAATAAAACTGGAGAAGAGACATAGTAAACATAGATCTTAAAATGACAGTTTCCTATGCGAATTATCCCAGTAACCTAATTCTTAAAAACTGTTTCCATTTTGATTTTTTTCCAAGTGAAATTTTCAGCAGCCGGATCTTGCGTGCCTTTGCTAGAAGAGCTCATTATCCCAAATCTCTAAATACCTGTAAGACAATGTACGGACAACTTAAAACCTCATTCCTGTTTACTCTCTTATTGCAAGGGAAGTATTTCCCGAAGAAGATTAAAAGAAATAAATGAGAACACGCAGTAAGTTGGCCTTCAGGGTAGAATTTGTCTTCAGAACTTGCAAGTTACAAAACAACCTTTAAAGGATTGGAATTAAAGAAGTTAAATCAGTTTTCTACTTTTTGTAATGATAATTGCTTTGCTAATTTTTCATCCTTTGTCTTTCCTTCTCAGGAATGTTGTGGTTTCTTGCGTAATAGCAGGGCACCTAGTTTATCTTGCGTCAAGCGTGGTCCCCAGGCCACGAGTTGGTGGCCATCACAAGCAGGTAAAGGCTGTTCCCAACTCTGTCTCCAGTTACCACTTTAATACACAGTAAAGCAATCGCTTGGGTATTAAACTGGAAACTGATATGAGGTCTTGCATTTTGAATTCTGTTCATCACTGGAACAGGTTGCCCAGAGAAGCTGTGGCTGCCCCATCCCTGGAGGTGCCCAAGACCAGGCTGGATGGGGCTTTGGTCAAGCTGATCTGGTGGGAGGTGTCCCTGCCCAGGGCAGGGTGGTTGGAACTGGATGATCTTTAAAGTCCCTTCCAGCTCTGACCATTCTGTGATTCTATGAATTAAGAGCTATCTATAGTTTTAAAGATTAAATGCTGAAGCCAAAGGGAGTATCCTGAATTTGTTAGTAAATACCTCAAAAGGAGTTGTGCTGACCCACTGCGAGCAGTGACTGCAGGCTTTTCTGGAAGGCTGCATCGCATGAAAAACGTTAGGCTGAAACTTTATCTTTGACTATTTTTCTGGTTGGTTGTTCTTCCCCCCTCCCCCTGTTCATTTTGTCTATGGAGTGTACTCTCCCTGCCCCCAAAGTCACCGAAGGTGTGAGAAGTTTCGGGGTCACTCAGGAAGGATGGAAAACTTGTCTAAAGAAACACGTGTTTTGCATTGCTGGACGGAGACTCCTACCTTTGATACCCACTTGAAAATGTCTGGGAACTTGTATTATCCCTCGGTCTGGGAAGCTCTTCCGAAAAAGAGGAGGAGAAAGGGAATACAGTTATTCCATATCACTTCCGAATCTTGTTTTCAAATTTCTTAATATTTCACAAGCTGGGACAAGGGTTTGGGTGTGTAGAAAGCCTCCCGACTTCGCCGACAGAGGAAGCAGCAAGCCAAGGGGCCGTGTTTATAGAGCCCGTGCCTGGTGGCACCTTGCACTGAGGAGATGTGTGTGCCCACCACCGGCCCAGGCAGAAGGAAGCTCTGGTGTAATAACCCCCACGGGGGCAAGGAAGGAAAGACATGGCCTTTGTACCAGGATGGCTGCAGACCTCCAGCCACAAAAGGCACGTTTGCCTGAGAACCTTGGGCAGGCTTGGGTCAGTTTGGAATTCTTCACGTTTTGGTGAAGGAGATAGGGTTTATCTGTGTAAGTAACCTGATGGGACAGCCCGGCTCAGTTTTAGGGACCTTTCAATATGAATTCTGCAAAATACACCGGGTAGGACTGCAGCTTCTGCTCGGCTGTAGTCCCTGTGACTATGCAGTGACTCCCATGGTTTTCTACAGATTACTTGGCCTATGCAGATAATGTAGGTAAGTAGAAAATCACTGTATACTTAACTATCTTAAATCAAGGTGGGCATCTGCATCATGTTGCAGTGCGCACTGGCAGCCCAGAAAACCAACCCCATCCTGGGCTGCATCAAGAGAAGTGTGGCCAGCAGGTCATGGGAGGTGATTCTGTCCCTCTACTCTGCACTGGTGAGACCCCACCTGGAGCACTGTGTCCAGCTCTGGAGTCCTCAGCACAGGAAGGACATGGACCTGTTGGAACGGGTCCAGCAAAGGGCCACGAAGATGCTCAGAGGGCTGGAGCACCTCTGCTGTGAGGACAGGCTGAGAGAGCTGGGGTTGTTCAGCCTGGAGAAGAGAAAGCTCTGGGGAGACCTTAGAGCAGCCTTCCAATATCTGAAGGGAGCTCCAGGAGAGCTGGGGAGGGACTCTTTGTCAGGGAGTGCAGTGACAGGACAAGGGGTACCGGTTTTAAATTGGAAGAAGGGAGATTTAGATGAGATACCAGGAAGGAATTCTTTGCTGTGAGGGTGGTGAGGCACTGGAAGAGGTTGCGCAGAGAAGCTGTGGCTGCCCCATCCCTGGAGGGGTTCAAGGCCAGGCTGGATGGGGCTTGGAGCAACCTGGTCTGGTGGGAGGTGTCCCTGCCCACGGCAGGGGGGTTGGAACTGGATGATCTTTAAGGTCCCTTCCAACTCTAACCATTCTGTGATTCTATGATCTCAAGCATCAGTTCTGGCCAGAAAAAAATTGCTCTCAGGGATACAAAGGAAAGAATATTTCCTGTGTCTGTGGTGCCCCACAATGCCCACCCCCCCCGCCTTCTCACAAACAGAAGCATGAAGGCTTGCCATGGACTGAATTTAAGCAAAATTTGTTGTTCTATTAAAAATTCTCCTAAGGGGGACAGGTTTGGTGATGATGGAGCAGTAGGTGTTTTAGCCTTATCCAAACAAATCCCTCACCTCGTGGTAAGGTAAAGAGTTGAGGGGGGGGGGGGAGGTTTAGAGGTCTTGTGGAGCCTTGATCTCACCAGACCTCGCAGCGTAACTCTGCTTTAGCAGAAACTGTGTGGAAACTGTTTTTTCAGGTGCAATTCTGTTTTCCATAATAACCTTCAATCTGCTAAATCCCCCTGGAATTTCCAACGTGAATTGCTAAAAGACCCCTCCCCTGCTTCAAATCCCATTACTGTCTCTTTGGTTATTTGGAGTTTGTTGAGTAAAGTGCTTTGAAAATGTTGGAATCTATAAATCTGCTCCGATGTTTAGAAATGTTTCTGCAATAAATGCAGCAGAATAGCTAAAGATACAGGAGATAAAGGCTTGGATTTCACACCCTAACGTAAGATCACCCAAGGAATAATATTTTTTTTTCCTTAATCTTTTTTTTCCTCCCACAACCTATTTCTGTTTTCTCTTGCTCTAGAGCTAATTCTGCTGATGGTAAATTGGAATATGTGCAACACAGATGCCAAAAGAGAGAAAAAAGGAGATGCTTTCAAGAGCTCTGCTTCCAGAGAAGGTCCATGTAAGTTCCCTTTACACCACAACCTTTGGTGCTCCTCCCTCATGCTCTCCTCTATGCATGGAAATCAGCATCCCCCAAAACTCCTGTGCTGGGCACTGGTGGGGCCTCCCCTCGAGGGCTGTGGTCAGTTCTGGGCCCCTCACTACAGGCAAGACATTGAGATGCTGGAGTGTGTCGAGAGAAGAGCCACCAAGCTGGTGAGGGGTCTGGAGAACAAGTCATACAAGGAGAGGCTGAGGGAACTGGGCATGTTCAGTTTGGAGAAGAGGAGGCTGAAGGGAGACTTCATTGCCCTCTACAACTCCCTGACAGGAGGGTGTAGAGAGGTGGGGGTTGGCCTCTTCTCCCAAGGGAATAATGACCAGAGCAGAGGAAATGGTCTGAAGTTGGGGCAGGGGAGGTTTAGATTAGATATTGGGAAGAATGACTTTCCTGAGAGGGTGGTCAGGCACTGGAACAGCCTGCCCAGGGAGGGGGTGGAGTCCCCATCCCTGAAGGTATTCAAGAAACGTGTAGATGTGGCCCTTCAGGGCATGCTCTAGTGCCTGGGATTGTTGGGTTGGGGTTTTTTGTGTGTGGTTGGACTCGATGATCTCAGAGGCCCATTCCAACCATGAAGATTCTGTGATTAATTCAGTACCTATGAAAATTAACTACATTAATTAGACTGTTAAGACACGCCCCCACCCCCCCTTCCCTTTTAATCAGGCGTAATTTGTATCCCTGCTGAATCCACTGTCATTAAACTGCTTTCTCTTTTCCTATTCTGAATTGCCAAACCAGTTTCAAATCTTTGGCAGTGAAATGTAGGCAGTATGTAACTTAATGGAACACCATCCAACCCGTTAGTGGGATTTGAAATCTAATAATTAAATGTAAATGCTTGGATTCATTGTCTAGGAAAACAGAACCTTTAAAATAAGCCATTTAATGTCATACTGGTATTTTCTTTTGATTGGACTTCAATTAGTCACTGGTGCAGAATGGCCTGTTATAGGTGTATCGTTATTGCAGCAGGGAGTGTGAGCCTGAAATCCAGATCTCCATCCAGACAACTCGATTTCCAACGCTTAAGTTGTCATTTCCTCATCAGCTTGGTTTCGTGGGACGGCTGTTTGAGTAGCCTGCCTTCCTTATGGAAGGCTGGCTGCAAGGCAGATCTTGGAAAAGAGTTATCCCTCAGTATACAGTACCCAGAATGTGCAAAATACGGGTAAGGCTGAGGAGCAGTGATTTCGAGCTTGCTATTGGAGGAAATACTAGCAGCCAATTAAGTTAAAACCCTAATTAATACTGGCTTCTCCCCTTCTGTGCTGCCTGATTTGGCAGGGGTTGAAGACACCGAAACACAGCTTTGAAATGTATTTTCCTTTAACTGTAGCCTGGAATTGTTTTCCTTGTGTTTGCATTCTGTCATCCCCATCCATTATCCTTATCGGCTCCAAATCAATCAGATGCTTAGAGGGGAGGATGTGTAGAAAAAAGGTGTGTGTTAGTCCAGGGCAGAATTTGGCCCTGTGCAGGAGAGGATTTTGGTTTTATTGCTGTGACATGGAGAATCCTTCTGATTCCAGAGTTGCCCTTGGGTCGGGCAGGGCAAAATCTTTGCTGTTCAGCCCAAAGTCACTGCCTACTTCTGTGTATTAGAAGGAGGTTTGGGACACCTTTGCCTCAAACACAAACCCTGCATGGACACGGTCCCGACATGCAACCAACCAACCGAAATGGGGGAAAAAGAACAAATTATCCAATATAAAAAAAAAAAAAAGAAGAAGAAAAAAAAAGATAAAAAAAGAGATGTGCTTTCTCAGCCAAAAAAGACTGTGAAACTGTGGTGTACAGAAGCTCTCATTGTCACTGAGGCACATTGCTAGGTCCACCACCATTCTCCACGCTGTGCAGAGAATATCACCCAAAGCAGGAAAATTGATAACTGTGGCCCTTGGATTGTTGTTGGACTGTGGCCCTCAGGATGGTACCAGTACCTATACCTTCCCAGCACCCTGGGACCAGCATTTGTGGGGTGGGTTTTCTAAAAGGAGTGTAGTCCAACACAGTTTTCCCCTTTCAGTGTCAGTGGAGGTTTGACCATAGATAAACTCTTGAAAATTTAGCCCAGGATGTTTGGTGTGTTGCTGTTGGGTGACGCTAAAGGGCCCCGGGTTCAGAAATTCAGTTCCGTACAGCTGGAGCCTGCAAGTCCTTCATACAGTCATCACTGATACTAATTAAAAAGGCAAACCCTGAGTTTAATTTTCTAGCCTTATAGGGTCTATACCTGTAGCACCTGATACCTGTAGGTATCTAACCCTAGTAGTGTCAAACCCAATATTCTGTTATCTTTCCAGCTTAATCTGTGAGTTATTTGTAATATGTTTTCCTTATAAAGCAACATCTTCATGCATCAAAGGGGTTCAGAGTCTTTTAGTATTTCAAGCGGAGTAGGAATCCCTGGGGTACAGTTTGGCACACTGCTGTGAAAACATACCTTTTAGTTGTTTCACTGCTGGGTTTCAACTTAAATGGCTGATTGAGGATTTAAACAGCTGGATTTCAGTGTCTGTTTGCCACATGCCAGCTGCCGGCAGAACTAGAAATTATAATACCCAGTCATGACTTACATATTTGACCTTTGACCCATGCGATCAGGCCCAGCCAGCACGGGTTCATGAGGGGCAGGTCCTGCTTGACAAAGCTGATCTCCTTCTATGACAAAGTGACCCGCTTGCTGGATGAAGGAAAGGCTGTGGATGTTGTTTATCTGAACTTCAGCAAGGCCTGTGATACAGTGTCCCACAGTGTCCTCCTGGAGAAACTGGCTGCCCATGGCTTGGATGGGAATACCCTCCGCTGGGTTAAAAACTGGCTGGAGGGCCGGGCCCAGAGAGTGGTGGTGAATGGAGTTAAATCCAGCTGGCGTCCAGTCACGAGTGGTGTCCCACAGGGCTCAGTACTGGGGCAAATTCTCTTTAACATCTTTATCAATGATCTGGACGAGGGGATGGAGTGCACCCTCAGTCAGTTCGCAGACGACACCAAGCTGGGTGGCAGTGTCGACCTCCTGGAGGGTAGAGAGGCTTTGCAGAGAGATCTCGACAGGATGGATGGGATGGGCTGAGACCAATGGGATGAGATTCAACAAGGCCTAGTGCCAGGTCCTGCCCTTGGGTCCTACCAACCCCCTGCAGAGTGGCTGGCGCTGCCTGGCAGAAAAGGCCCTGGGGGTGTTGGTGGCCTGTGGGCTGACCATGAGCCACCAGTGTGCCCAGGTGGCCAAGGAGGCCACCAGCATCCTGGCCTGTGTCAGGAACAGCGTGGGGAGTAGGACTCGGGAGGTGATGGTCCCCCTCTGCTCAGGCACTGGTGAGGCCCCACCTCGAGAATGAGGTTCCACAAGGCCTAGTGCCAGGTCCTGCCCTTGGGTCCTACCAACCCCCTGCAGAGTGGCTGGCGCTGCCTGGCAGAAAAGGCCCTGGGGGTGTTGGTGGCCTGTGGGCTGACCATGAGCCACCAGTGTGCCCAGGTGGCCAAGGAGGCCACCAGCATCCTGGCCTGTGTCAGGAACAGCGTGGGGAGTAGGACTCGGGAGGTGATGGTCCCCCTCTGCTCAGGCACTGGTGAGGCCCCACCTCGAGGGCGGTGTCCAGTTTTAGGCCCCCACCATAAAAAAGACATCGAGGTGCTGGAGCGAGTCCAGAGAAGGGCAACAAAGCTGGTGAGGGGTCTGGAGCACAAGTCTTATGAGGAGAGGCTGAGGGAGCTGGGGTTATTCAGCCTGGAGAAAAGGAGGCTGAGGGGAGACCTTATTGCTCTCTATAACTCCCTGAAAGGAGGTTGTAGGGGGGGGGGGGGCGGTCTCTTCTCTCAAGTCACAGGCAACAGGACGAGAGGAAATGGCCTCAAGTTACGCCAGGGGAGGTTCAGGCTGGATATTAGGAAAAAATTTTTCACTGAAAGGGTTATCAGACATTGGAATGGGCTGCCCAGGGAGGCGGTTGAGGCACCATCCCTGGAGGTGTTCAAAAGACAGTTTGATGTAGTGCTGGGAGGTATGGTTTAGTGATGGTGTTGCTTTTTGTTTGTTGTGCGGGCGTCTATTTTTGTCAGTTAGGTTGATGGTTGGACAAGATGATCTTTAAGGTCCCTTCCACCCTAGAAGATTCTGTGGTTCTGTGATTTAAGCACCAGAGGATATAGCAGACATCGTCAGAATCCAATACAGTATAAAACCCTGGGAAGTATGAAACTTGTCGTGTGAGACTGTTGGTCTTCACAAATTAATCTCTGGTTTGAAAGTGTCTTTAAATGACAAAAGCATTTTGCTTTTATTGGGATTTATCTGTCTAATCTAATTAAAGTAGAGATAGCTTACCAAGACTGCTGAATATAAAGCATGCTTGAAGAAAAGCAGAGGTGTGTGGCAATAGCACCATGAAATTAAATTTATAATACTCTTTCCATTAATCTGTATAGATTAATCCATATGCAGAAGAATACTGGCTCTGACCTGAACTTTCCGCTCAGGTATGAAATCATTCGTACTGTCGTGTCAGAAGTTGTAAATAAGTTATAAATTCTAATGGGTGATGTGTTCCCAATGGCAGAGCACTGTTCCTCTCCGGGGCAGAGCTGTGTTTCAGAGCCCCGTAGGTATCAACCTACTTCCACAGGTGGGGCATAGCCCGGGCAATGCTGGAGTTGGCATTTCACAGGTCATGGCATGGGTGACACCACGAACAATATGCTACTCAATAGTGTGCTTGCTGTTTGCATGGTTTACAAGGGTGGTTTTGAGATGGTTGGTGAGTAAGAGATGATATTCAGGACTGTTTTATGATTCCTGTAAAGAAGGGGTGCTCTATGTGCTCTCAGCGTGGCCTCCATGTTCTTCTTTTACAAAGAACATGCTTGGCTCTCTCTAGCTGTGTTATGGAGACCCCTGCACAAAGAACCTGGGCATGATTGCAATGAGACAGTTGCAGAGTGATGTGGCCGTGGAGGTGGTGCTTAGAGGTGAAAGGAGGACTCTTCGTCAACCTTGTCAACTCTTGTTCTTCTCATCTTCCTCCCCCGGTAATTCTTCAGTTGCTGACAAATCAGGGACCCAAGATAGACAACAGTAAACTGGCAACCCTATGGTCACCTAAGCTGTTTCTGTATGGTTATAGAGTTTGTTTCTCAAAGGGCTGCTTTATGACCTTGTGTCTCTGTGAGTCCTGCTGGTCCCATGACATGGGATGACGCTGCACCCACAAGGAATCTCTTAAAATCAGTGGGAACAGGGTGATGAGCTTAAATTGGAAATAGTCAAGGATTCAAAGTGTTGACTGGGATCTACATCTCCTTAGAGGGTAAAGAGAGTTCAGGCTGGAAGATTTGGTTCTGTCTGCTGCTGAAACTTCTTGCTGGGTCTATGTGGTGCTGAGGCTTGGTTTGGCCAAGTGCCTCTCTGGGGTTCTGGACTCTCGTCATATTTGTTTTAATGGCTGGGTTTTGATGAGCTCAGTAGTTCTAGGAATTTATTCTAACAGGATTCACAGGAAGGGATGGTAGCTTTGTTTCAGGACACTTCATTTCCAGCCTTGTCTAATTTATAAACTTCACTCATCACCGAGGCAATGCTGAAAATAGAGCATTAGCACTGGTGGTGATGCATGTTGAAATGAGGTGTCTTTTTTCCAGTGCATTGGACTTGAACAATAAGGAAATTAACGAATTAAGATAATGAATCTTTGAACTTCTATGGTTTTTAATTAAGAAGCTTCATCTTCCACTTCTGAGCCCAGAGGAGAGGATTAATGGAGCTACGTCTTTGCCCACTAGTCTGTCATAAAAACCTAAAATGCCCTTCCAAAAGGGCACGTTGGAGGAACGCTGTGGAAAGCAGCAGTGATTTGAGTTAAATCAGCTATTGTCAGTCACATATAGATTACACAGTGTCTATATGTATTGGAGAATCTTCTTTGTGTTGCAACGAATTCAGGACAGATCTCCAGGCAATTACCTGCTGTGCAATTAGAAAGCCCAGTCCTCGCTCACATCCATGTCTAGCCAACTCCACTGGATTTGAACTCTCGAATTACACTGGGCGGAACGTGAGCAGCATCATCACCACAAATGAACCATTTAACAGCCGAGGGCAGTGTAAAGGTAATCGAAAGCGGCTGTGGAAACTGAGAAACCCTTTGCAAGCAGTGTGTGATAACACACCGTCACTTATTCAGCTCAGGTGTGATAAAGGCAAAACCAAAGCGTGAGAATAGACAGGATTTTCATAGGAGAAAATAAGTGAGAGGGGTCGGTTTGCAATTTGCCTTTCGTTTTGCTCTTTGAGGTTATTCAGTATAAACGGCGACGAGAGGACACCATCTCGGTCAGCTGAAGTCAGGAAATCCAACATGAATTGAACGAACGGAAAGTCTAGCACCTGTTTTTCTAATCCATAGAAGAAGAGGGATCTGTCAAAGCTGGTTGATCCGCCATCTGGCATGTGTTTCCTGTACTTGTCTCTAACCTTGGGCTGAGTTTTGCTGGCACGTTTCCAGAATCAAATAAGGAGAACTTATGACCAATATTTTCACTTTTACCTGCTCTCTCTGCAAGTCAGGGACTTTTAAACTGTGCATTTTTTAAAAGCCTTTAAAGGTTTCTTTCCTAGCTTAATTTCTGGTCAGTGATAATTACAGCAAAAAACCAGGGAAGGTTTGTTTTGATTTGCTTTGGGTTGTTTTTTTTTTTTTTGAAAGTTGCTGATATTTTTAGATCAGTGGCACAACAGTTTGGCAGTTCCTCTTGACCTTGCTCTGATCAGATTTGGCTTTGAATCTCCTGCTTTTCCCCATTGGCTTCAATGGAAGAAATATGTGTCCAGCTGCGAGCTGGTGGCAAGGAAGGGAGATACTTTCCTGAGGTTGCTGCATGAGCTTGTGTCTGGACTTCTCGTACCTGCTCATCTTTTATGAACTCGCTGACCAGCAAGTTGCTCATAGTCCCAAGGTTCCTCGGCTTCTTTCTGTCTTATGAGTAGCTGAAAGTAGTGTTTGCACGGTGAAGGCAGTGGTCATGATGTCCCAATTTCTTTTGCACAGTGGTCCTTACCTGCATGACAGCTGCCTGGCTTGTCAAGAGAACATTCCCTCGTCTTACAAACTCACACCTCCTCCTCCCCCCATCGCTTTGCTCTTACTTGCAGTGGAGTCAAAAAAGGCCTTATGCAGCTGACAAAAACTCAGCACAAATATTTGAGAAGAACTCCCTTCAGGGTGTTTACTCAGGGCTTGTTGATCAGGGAGGTAATGATGGTTTGAGTCTCCCCATCTCCTCACACGGGTGTTGCAATTCCATGGATGAGAAGACCCGTTTTGCCCCAGTGCAAGCTCGATATTTCATTCAGCAAGATACTCCTTTTGTTTCAGGGCTGGTGTTACGAAACAATACCCTTTAAGATAATCACTGTTGGAAAGGAGAGACTTAATTTACAGTCAATGACTTTGTTGCCTTGGGTAGTTCAAGTAAGGATCTGCCTCTGTCTTGTCTTGATTGACAAGACCCTTTCTATAAATTTGCACAATTAAGGAGCCCACTAGCAGCTGCTTGGGAGATCTCCGGAGCACAAAGCCGACAAGGAGTGCTGTGCAGGTCTCCTGCTGCTCACTCTGACATCCTGAAGCAGTTTAAAACTGAGAAAGGAGATCGGACTCCCAACAAGTCAGGTGAGTGCCCTTCTGTGTTGACCCCATGCCATGGCTCCGGCTCATGAATAAAGCAGCAGCTTTTGCTAAAATGGCAAAGAGTAAAATGTTCCACTTCTTCTTCTGAAGTTTCTCTCTTTTGCTCTCAAATATCTGCTTTTAAAAATATGGAATTTTAGGGCTTTTTTTTTTTTCTCTCTGTTGAAGCTTATATAGAAGCATACATGTAATCAGTATTTAATCCCACGTAAGGCTATAATGTATGCACGGCCAGGTCTATGAAGGCAAACTGTGGCAAAGCTCATGCGCTGATCTAAAACTTTGTTTTAGCAAATTTCAATCTTTTGGTTTAACAGGAACCTAGAGACTCAAACATCAAAAGGCAGGCCAAGCTCGTTTAACTTAAGTCTGTCCAGCTGAGGACACAACAGGCCAACGCGCACAAGTCCGTGTGCCCCATGGAGTAGCTGACGTTCTCAAAGTTCCATGTCAAGCCTGGGCTTCTGAGGTTGGCATTTTTAAGTGCATTGCAAGTATGTGAGGTATAAAATAGATCTTAGAGTTACTCTCCAACTCCCTTTTTTTTTTTTTTTTTTTGACAAAGTTTTCCAGAGAGGCTGGCTGCTTTCTTCACTGAGGAGTGGAGAAAGGTTTGATATAGAAAGGCAGCAAGTGTCAAAGGGACTTGGTCAATGTTGGGCTGCTCAGAAAACGTGAGTTCAAGCCTCTTCTGGTCACCTTGGCCATGTTGACCCCATCTAACCAGCTCTGTTCACCAGCTTAGCAGCCTTGGTTATGTCTGAGCTGGCTGGTGGGGCAGTGTGTGCAGGAGGGACAACTAACAGTTGCATTGGCCTCTGTGGCTGCAGCCCCAGGACTGGACCAGCACAAGACCAGTGGTCAGGGTATTGGTAATGGCAACTCCAATAACATTATGAGGAGGTGCTGACCTCTCCAGAGATTATAGCACAAAATGAGGGAGGCTTGGCTCCTAACTTGGGCTAATGGTGAGTGTCCAGAATTAGGTCTTCTTGTTGAAATGCTGGTGTTACCTGCAGACCTAACCCTGATGAATGCATGGAGCTGCAGCTGTGCTGCTTGTCTCCCCGTGCAGCAAAATAGGGAAGCTGCCACCTCCCACAGGTGTGGATGGCACCCAGACAGACAGACAGAGCCCTTCCAGACTAACCCTGCCAGGGCCACGGTCTTCAGCCAACAACATCTATGTGCACTGAGAGGGCAACCAAAGGCATACCCAACCATTGGTTGACACAAGCTCAGGGAAAGCATTTGCTGCAAAGTAAACTTGCAATATGGAAATTTTGGTGGATCTGAGGCACTAGCAGGTGGCTTTGTGTCTCCCAGGAAAACTCCACTGCTCTGCGGGGAGAAGTCTGCTTTCCGTTAGACCTTTTCACTAAGACTTTCCCTTTCTGGGAATCATAAAATGGTTAGAGCTGGAAGGGACCTTAAAGATCAACTGGTTCCAACCCCCCTGCCATGGGCAGGGACACCTCCCACCAGACCAGGTTGCTCCAAGCCCCATCCAGCCTGGTCTTGAACCCCTCCAGGGATGGGGCAGCCACAGCTTCTCTGGGCAACCTGTTCCAGTGCCTCACCCTCACAGCAAAGAATTTCTTTCTGGTATCTAATCTAAATCTCCCCTCTTCCAATTTAAAACTGTTCCTCCTTGTCCTGTCACTGCACTTCCTGACAAAGAGTCCCTCCCCAGCTCTCCTGGAGCTCCCTTCAGATATTGGAAGGTTGCTCTAAGGTCTCCCCAGAGCCTTCTCTTCTCCAGGCTGAACAGCCCCAGCTCTCTCAGCCTGTCCTCACAGCAGAGGTGCTCCAGCCCTCTGAGCATCTTCGTGGCCCTTTGCTGGACCCTTTCCAACAGGTCCATGTCCTTCCTGTGCTGAGCACTCCAAAGCTGGACACAGTGCTCCAGGTGGGGTCTCACAAGTGCAGGTGACCCCTCATTGGTACATCTGCCTGCTTTCTCTGTGGCTGAATGAGGATGGGGAACAGTGTGTCTGAGGGGAAGAAAGGGCAATTCTTGCCTCCTGGACTGTGCTAGCTCTCCCACCCCTCCGCTTCTCTCCCTTCTGCCTCAGCATGAAGCTCCGCTGTGTGATCCTGGGTGCTCTGCTTCTTCTGCCGCCGGCCGGCTGCAGCAACGCACTCAAGGCCCCCGCCATCGACCTGCGCACCTTTGTGGGCTGTGCTGTGCGTGAGTTCACCTTCCTGGCCAAGAAACCCGGCTGCAGGGGGCTGCGGGTGACAACGGACGCCTGCTGGGGACGCTGCCAGACCTGGGAGGTGAGGCTGTGCCCTGGGCTGGGGGTGGTTGGCTGGCACCAACATAGAATCATACAATGGTTAGAGTTGGAAAGGATCTTAAAGATCATCTAGTTCCAACCCCCCTGCCCTGGGCAGGGACACCTCCCACCAGACCAGGTTGCTCCAAGCCCCATCCAGCCTGGTCTTGAACCCCTCCAGGGATGGGGCATCCACAGCGTCCCTGGGCAACCTGTGCCAGTGCCTCACCACCCTGGTGGTGCTTCCCGAAGCATCCTGAGTGGTGCTTCCCCCACAAAGAAAAGCCCTCGATAGAAACCTGCTACACATCAAACAATGGCTTGGAGCTATCTCCACAAACAGGCAAGGGCTGTGTCCCACTCCACGACCTTCTGGCCACCACTGTTCGTGGCAGAGGACTTTGCTGTAGGTTGTTCCCTCCCTCCGTTCCGCTGCCTCGAAGCGGGGTGTGCGTCAAGTGATGATATTAATTAATCACTTATGCAATACTGTTATTATGCAACTTGAAAGCCTCTTACAGCTTAACCACTGTAGCAGGAGAAGAGGCCTTTATTGCTTTACTGGAAAAAAAATCCTTTGAGATTAAGATGGAGCTCCCAATTGGTGGGTAATATATTTTGTTCCAAAAAGCAAATCCCAAAGATAATGCTGTTTCTAATTTGGTCCTGTTTTGAGTCACATTCCATGGTGGCCATGGCCCAAGCAGGAGCTGGGGCAGGGGGAGAAGAGGGGGAAAAAACAGGGAGAGCACCCATGGTGGACAAATGGGATGGAGAAATCCCCCATGGTGGACATTCACTGGGGTTTGTGGGATGTGCAGCCTGACCAGGAAGACCCATCTGGCTGGGAATAAACCATCCGTCAGTCACCGGGCAGCACCTCTGCTCTTAGGCAGCTCTTGCAGATGGAAGGGTTTCCAGCAGAACACATTTTCTTTGAGGGGAAAAATCAAACCTTTTGGAAGAAAGCAGCTGCTTTTTGGCAAACGCGCATTTGGTCAAAACACTAATATTCTGCTGAAAGCCAGCTTTTTGGAGAGGCTTTTGTCTTCCTGCAGGCAGCTTTATGGAGCTTTATGCTTTAGACAAACAGAAACACGCACATGCACCCACTCCCCTCCATGGCAGGGCTCCAAGATGCAGGTGTTGAAGGATGTAACCTAAAACGTATTTCCATCCATGGCCCCTTCGGCCTTATCCAGAGGCTCCCCTATTTACGCTAAATTCCTTTGAGGAAACTGTGGACTCCAGATGTTTGTCTTAGAGTCACACAATCGTCCAGGTTGGTATGGACCTTTAAGATCATCTAGTCCAACCATCAACCTAACTCTAATAAAGAAAACCATACAAAAGAACCCCCCCCATCACTAAACCATGTCTCTAAGCACTATGTCAACCCATCTTTTGAGCACCTCCAGGGATGGTGCCTCAACCACTTCCCTGGGCAGCCCATTCCAAGGCATAATTAAATTTTTTTCCTAATATCCAATCTGAACCGCCCCTGGTACCACTTGAGCCTTCTTGCCTGAGGCCAGCATTTCTCCCCTACAGAAGCCGGTGCTGGAACCACCTTACATTGAATCTTACCACCGTGTTTGTACCTACAACGAGACCAAGATGATGACAGTGAAGCTGCCCAGGTGTGCCCCCAACGTGGATCCCTCCTACACCTACCCGGTGGCCATCCGCTGCGACTGTGACATCTGCTCCACTGCCACCACCGAATGTGAGACTGCCTGAGCTCTCCTTTCCCAGGTCAGCAAGGAAGAGCCCCTGGTACCACTTGAGCCTTCTTGCCTGAGGCCAGCATTTCTCCCCTACAGAAGCCGGTGCTGGAACCACCTTACATTGAATCTTACCACCGTGTTTGTACCTACAACGAGACCAAGATGATGACAGTGAAGCTGCCCAGGTGTGCCCCCAACGTGGATCCCTCCTACACCTACCCGGTGGCCATCCGCTGCGACTGTGACATCTGCTCCACTGCCACCACCGAATGTGAGACTGCCTGAGCTCTCCTTTCCCAGGTCACCAAATTCTTCCCTGGCTTCACACCCCTCAGGCATGACAGAGGGTGTAAGTCAGTCCAGAATTTGATCTCACCCCGTAATGCTCCTAATCATTGACTTTTTTGGGCAGACAAGGCTTAATCCCCTCTCCTCGTGCTGTTCAAAGCGTTATTGCTGTAGAAATGTCACACACAGCCTTACAATAGCAAATCCCATGGGGGAAAAAGATATATATCTATATCTATATACACACAGTTTTCCTTCCTTACAGGCTTTTCACACTGTGTGACCTTTCTTCACATCCAAAGTGCAAGGAACTAAACAGCGGGGGGGTTGAAAACTGGCCACAAAGGCATTGCACCCCGTGTGACAGCCTCTATTCCTGTCTGGTTTTAGCTCCTTCCTGGCAATGTAAAGGCGATTGCCAACGTTTCCACCACCTCGCCCCTGCCCTTGGTTCTTCTTGCCCTGAGCTCTGCCAGGAATTACGGCCAAAGAAAAAGCCTTAAGGCCAATGAAATGGAAATAGGCATCCAGGTCGTCACCTTGGAATTAGGGCGAAGGCATACTCAGCCCTGACCCAGCAAAGTACTCAAGCTCATGATTAAGTGTTTTGCTTAATATCGGTGGAACTTTCACAGCTAAGTACGTATTTCAGTGATTTGCTTAATTGGAGCCAATTGAAAAAAAGTCTTGCTCTGCAAAAGACAATTCCTTGAAAAAAGGGAGAAACCCGTTCAATCCGTAAACCCAAAATTGCATGTTTTCCCATCTGCTTTTCTCCAGGGATAAAGGGGAGTGTGTGTGTGTGTGTGGAATTGACTTCATATAAAACCAGAGAGACTCTGCAGAGCCCAAGGAGTCCCTCCTGACAATTCCCAGAGTTAGAGGGCCCAAGCCAAAACGTGATGATCGTGGTCTGGTTCCAGGGAGCCCCTGGCTGAGGTGGTGGGAAACAGAGGACTTACAAAGGGTGTTCCCACTCTTCCCTGCACTGCTCAGCTCCACGGAGACCTGCTCCTCCAGGGATGTGCACAGAGCTTGATGTGCTCACAGGAAAGCTGTGGAGTGGCCAAGTCGACATAGTCGATGTGGGTGAGACAAGCCCAGCACAGAAATGAGAGAAGACATTCTAAAGAGTGGTTCTCACCTCCTCAGATGCACTATTTACAAACTAGGGGACACCTGGGCACTGCAGCAACAGCCCCCTGGTGACCACAGCCACCTAAGTGCCTTTGTCCTCTAGTTCCCACCTGGAGGACAGTTGCGTGTTTGTATCCCATTCCTACCCTGAAAAAAATGGGAAATTATGTGAAAACAGGAAGATTTGCCAAGTGAGAGAGGCTCGCAGGAGCTTACACAACAAAGGCACCTTCTCGGGTAGCCATGAGGAGAGGATTGCTGCTGAGAGTGATACCAGCACTTGCCTTCCCCTCGTTAAGTGCCTTGTCTTCTGGGTGCAGTCGCCTTCATTTCCAAGGCTGTGTGCTTGAACCTTCCCCAAGTGTCCTGTCCTCACTGAGACACAGCTTTAATTCAAAGCGTAGTTTATTAGTTGCTGTCACTTTTTTTGGTTTTGTGTTTTTTTTTTTTGCCAGTGGAATTGTGAAAGCTGCACTGTGGTTGAATAGGAAGGAGGCAATTTCATCACTCTGCCCTCTGTAATTCTGAATAGATCCTGCTGTGTCAAGCAGCAGAAGGAGCAGTTTGCCGCTGCTGCTGAGGTTAGCTCCCTTTAAAAGAGTCCTTGTGGTCTTTTTTTTCTTCTTGTTTTTTTTTTTTTTTTCAGATTACATCTCACAGTTCCATCTGTTCTTGTTGTTATTCTACCTGGCATCACAACTATTATGGGAAACCTGCAAATTATCTTTTGTCCTTAATAAACCTCAACATTGCAGTGTGAAAGCGATTTAAAGCAACGCGTCCCTCTTTATTTCTGCACAGAGGTTTCTTGCGTAGAATACATGCGAGTTCCTACAAACTCCTTCCTAGAGCTGTGAACACTTGCAAAATATCTCCTCGATCCTGGTGTGAAATCACTTCCTTGGTTGGATTTCTCTCACCGAGTCTGGCTCTGCTCTCACCTCGGGCTTAGAAGTAGGGTTAGAAAGCAGGAAACTTCCTTCCTTTGCAGCCAACAGGAAATATGGGCTGTACCCAGACGTGGTGGGACAGTAGAAACCTCAGCAAGTGTTGAGAAGGAAACACTGCTGGGAATGAAGGAGGGATTTGACTGATGCAGTAGCAGCCAGACCAGCAGGCAGAAGAGGGAGGGTGGGAAGATGCATTGAGTGAAACCAAGCTAACACGTCTAGATGCTCTTTTAAGGAGGAGGGCCAAAGTGGAATGGAGATGCTGTGGATGACAAAAGTACAGCCAACGCCTGAGCCCACCAACCCACTTGGCTGGTGCCCATCCCTCTTTGTCTGTCTCTGCTGGATTCCCACAGGTGGGCACGCCACAGTGAATTTCAAGGACTCAACTTCATTCCTGCTTCTGGTAATTGCAAATCTGGGTCTTTTTTCCCCAAAGTTCTCACACTAGTAGGTCTTTATTCTGTTGAATTCCCACCAATTTTGATACTTCCAACCAGGTGTTTTGGCTTTCGCATCCCTTTATGCTTCAGCTGGGATGGTATGTCTTGCTCCAAATCTTCAGGCAGTCAAAACTGCCCACATATTTCAGAGCATGAGAAGCCCCGTCCCAGGTGATCTTCACCTCCTTGAGGGCATTTTAATGCTCCTTGAAGCCACAGATTTAAATCTCACCATCCCACCTGTCCAAAGCAGTTAAACAGCCCTTCTGCCTTTGGTGCTCAAGCTTGCAAGGAGTGTTTGCCACTGAGGCTGTCGCATCTCCCATGAAAACCCCTACTGCTTTTTTGTAGCGCACCGGTTGTCCCCTTTACCTGGACACTGACCACCAGAACCAGACAAAAATACTCACAGACTGCAATAGGGACCTGTTAAATGTGTCATTTGCCACTGCACATTCAATCTGGTACGACATTTGCTACCTTAAAAAACAAGGGAAAGACATTTTACTCTACATGTATAAGATGGTTGCATCTGCCTGCTCAGAGAGGAGAAGGTGGAAATATGGAGAAGGCATGATTATACAATTTGGGGACTATACTTGGCTCTTGGCTCTGCCATAACCATGTCAGGTGAGTAGAGGCAAATCAGTGGATTTCTTTGTGCCTTGATTTCCCTTCTGGACCCTGGGAGTGATGATGCAGTTGATTTTTGTCTTCCTGATGTGTTGTGGAGTGTACAGGCTGCAAGGTTCCTTGTGATGAGTCCTATCTGTATCCTGCACAGCACTCCATTTCTCAGGTTCGTTGTAGCTCTTTTAACCTGAACAGCAGTAGCAACAGCCCTGCAGTGCTTTGATTTTTTGACAATACTTTCCTGTTATATGGCGGCTGGAAAAGTTATATGACTGAGTCTTGAAGCTCAGCTTCCCTTGCTCCTGTGCTGTAGTTGGCGTGCCCCTACTTGTGTCAGAAATCAGTATATTTTACCCCCAAAAGCCCTTTGCAAGCTGTGGGAACATGAAAAGAGCCTTTCTCTGGCAAAACGTGCATTAACTCAATCAGTATTAGGGACATTGTTCAGGAATGGTGGGATTCGTGATCTTAATTTGAAGACCAGACTAACTGGTCAATGGGATTGCTTCTGGTCTTGCAATCAATGGAATTGAAATGCTGGGTAGAAAAAGTAGTATTGTTTTTTTGGTTTTTTTTTTAAAGAAGATGCACATCTCTTCATTGAATCCCTGCAATACTGGAGCCAGTCATATTCTTGATTCCAGTCCAGCATTTAAGGGCTGTCTTTCCTCAAGTAACTTCTTCAGTCCTTATAAGCACTTGACTTTCTCTGCTGCCTCCCCCTGCCCTGTCTGCTGGGCTGAAGGTTACACAGCTCATCATATTCCTTGCCATCAGTAAGGGTTTGTTGGAGGGGTTTGTTATCCATGTGTTAGGGTTGTCATGGAATAACAAACTCCCCTCAAAACTCCTAGTGGTAGAAGTTGATGCTTTTCCTAGTTGCTCTACCAAGAGAGCTCCAGTGCTTCCTAGGCTGCTGCACGCTGGCTTCTCTCCAAAACACTTTAAATATTCACTCAAGGGAGAAAAAAAATCATTTAATGGTGCCATGATATCACAGTGGAGACCACAGACAGTAAGAACCCCTTGGTAAAATAATAAAAAGTGTTTATATCTGAAAGAGCAACAAACCAACCACCTTAATATTGGTGGAAGATGGGAGAGTAAGTATCTCCAGACCAGTAACTGAGGGATACCCTGTGACCAGAGTGAGCTGAAGGCTGCATGCCAGAGGGGAGCCAGATCTGTGGGTCCCATGTCTCCACCTTCCCATGTTTCCAGGCTGCAGGGAATTTGGTTAAGCAGCAGTTTCCCAAGAGGAACGTGCCCAAGATGAGCAAACCTCTGCAGCGGCACCTCCTGTGCGACTTCCTGCTGGGGGCACTTGGAAAGTGCAGGCAATTCCAGGACCATCTAAAAGCAGCCCTAAGTGTTAGTTAGTATGTGTTTTTCCTACCTGATAACGTCCTGCAAAGTATGTGTGATTAGCATCTGGGAAAATAAACAGAGCACCACACCTTCTCAAAACGATGCTGTCAAAATACTTAGCAATACATTTATTTTGTTAAAATAAACTATGTACAATAGACAATATTAATGTGCAGTTACAATATACAATAATTACATGTTTAAAAGAGGATAAGCAAAAGCATACAGAATCATGTGCTGTAAATAGGAAGCTAATACTGTTTACATGATTTTTAAACTATGCAAAACATATTTGCTGGAAAACTGAATTTCCTTGGTTTAAAACTGTATTGCTTTGACATGAATCCTGAAGATTTGGGTAACATATCACTCAAAAGTCGGACATAAAGTTTTAGTACTCATCCTTTGGTTTCACCAGCCCCATACTCCAGCAATATTGCACACAGCAACTTTTAAGAGAGAGAAATTCAGTTGCTCACATCAAGTAAATTACTCTTTTTTTTTCCTTAACTTGCTAAGAACTGACTGATGATGTGTTAGGTCCTGATTTGTGCTAAGTCATTACATCAGCTTCACAAAAAAAAACACAACCACAATTAGAATAACTTGTTGCATTGTTACTTTAATTATTGCTGAAGTACTGTGCAAAAAGAAAGGAAAGAATTTTTCTTGCCTTTGTGTTCTCAGAGGAGCAGAGAATCTCTTTGCAGTGAGATGCTTGTATTTGACAAGTGCATCAACATCATAAAAGGTTTAACTTGATTCAGTTGTCTTTGCACTCAAGGACGGTTGGAGGTCCATCTCTCTGCTCCTCTTTGCAGCCTTCTTTGAAGCCCTCCCAGTCTCAAGGTGCTGCTGAGCCCCCATGTGTCCCAGTGTGACTCCAAGGAGACACTTGCCAGCCCTGTGGCCAGTTTCAGGCCACACTTGCTGGGGCAGCATGGACACCATGCTATGCCTTGCTCTGGAGCATTTCCCACCTGGCAATGTGGGCTCACCACCTTAGATCACTTCTGCTCATAAGTGAAGAAGACTTTGCCAGTGCCTTTCCCCTCTCACGTAGCTTTATGTTATTGCTTCTTAATGAATTAATATTTACAAGTTTGGTCTTGTTTGTTCCATATTGACAAGGCAGTTCAGTGCCTGCCAGTTCTGTGATGCAGTTACAGCAGCTGCCTGTTTTGGGGAAAAGTGTCGGGAGAGACGATACGACAGTCGTCCTATGGATATGGCTTACACCCAAACGACTTTGACAGACATCAGGCAAACATTTCTACACAGTATCACTACAAATAACTGTCACGTTGGAAGATCTGGAAACTGTAGGCTGATGACAACTGTTTACTCTGAAATCATTAACCTCTGATCAAAGTCAAAATTCACCAGAGTTGATTTCAGCGAGAGCTCAAACTGGTCTTTGGCAAAACCAAACGCAAAATTAAATCTGGCATCCTGAATGGGATGAGATGAAATTAAGTGACAGCAATGAGTGCAGTGTCAAATTCAGCAAAGATACCCATTTATCTTGAATATTACACTGTTAACGTAATCATTTTCATCTTCAGCCTCAGTAGTGGTTAAAAAGAGGGGTTAGAAATCCAGTCTCCAATGCTCAAGTTAAAGATCAGATCAGCAAAGTCTCCAGATGCCTCTTCTTTTGGGAATCCACAACCAGCAGCCAAAAGGTAGGAAAATAATTCTTGGACCTGGCTCAGTGTATCTGTGTGCGCAAAGGTTGGTCAGCCACAATGAAGGGCAGAAAGGGAGGAAAAGTAAAAGCTCTCAAATGCTTTCCACATTAGTCATGTGTGGACTCCACTGAAATTTTCTGTTGTCTTCATGAGAATTGAAATGAAGCCAACACACGGCATCCTTGAAAATCCCACCCTTAAAATAATAGTTAGAAGAAGCAGCCAAACACTGCATTATGGTCTGTACATTCTGGAAGGAGGGGTGGGGATCATGCTCAGAGTTATTTTTGTTAATGCATTTTCAAAGTTAAAGAGATTTTTCACCGTTGACAGCAATTCATATGATTTTTGCTTGTTGCTCTGCGATATACAAGTCTGTGAACTCATTTTCCTCTTACAGTGAGGTTCTTACCCTTTTTTTTTCTGTTTTGGTGGGGTTCCTGGAACTCCCCAGGAAAAAGATATCCCTGTTCACATGTTTCTGACAGCTTTAACTGAATCAACAAAAAAGAGAACTTGAAGATTTTTTTTTCATCCTAGTTATGGGTCCCCCCTTAACATCTTAAAATAAATTTTGAGATTTAGGACCAAACTGACTAGTTGGGCCAGTGTAGATGCATTCATTACTTCTAATCTGTGTTTTTGCCCCAACTTTTTGATGAAAAAGATTTCTATTTGTGCTTTGTTTCGATAGGTGAAACCAGCTGAGATCACAAGCCACTACCGAAATCAGTGGGAGGCTTTTTCAGGCTTTCAGGGGGGTCTTTATTCATTAAGAGAAACACAAACATTTATGGTAAAAATTTGTCTTCATTTTTATGTAGAGCTCAAGTGTGTCTAGAAGTTATCTGACACAGGTCGCTGATATGCCCACCTCCTGTTACAGCAGATGCTGCTCCAGTCCCATAGAACTGTGAACCAAGAAAAGGTTCTGTTATTGTCAGATTTGTTTTGTGTTATGTAGGATAAAGCACATTACAAGTCCTCTTCAGGGAAAAGAAAAATACAGGGAGAAAGGCGTGTGCAGCCAAATTCCTGCATTCTACCTGATTTTTGAACAAATGGTCCCTGGGCCAACATGAGCATATGTTGGTTGCTTTGCTGCAGAAGATAAATGTGCTTTTAAACAAGCCTGGCTTGAGGCAGATTGATACCATTGCGATTTATTTTTAATCCAGGCAAAGTTTTAGTGCTGTGAATCAGGAGGTGTTTGCTGTGCTACTTTTTTGTGGGGGGGGAAAGCTGCAGAGGAGGTCACAGACTTGTAAGCAAGCTCTGTAAGCAAACGGGCATCTTTCATGTCTGAATTAGAGGGACATTTTGGTAAGGACATGGCAGCTTGCCAGGTGAAAATACACCTGCTGGACAGGTATCATGGGGGTAACCACCTCCTGTATCACTTGCCATGTATCAGGTTGGGTGTGATGAGGGGACGGAACAACAGAAGTTGTTTGCAAGACTATCTGCAAGCTTTTCCAGGCTCCCGTAAAGGGTTCTCAAATTGGGTCTCTGCAGTTGTGAGACAGTATCTTGGATGGGATCTTGACAGCTTGTGGTCAAAAGGAAGCGAAGCCCACGTGTCCGTGTCAACAGTCACTGGCAGTGAAGTGTTTGTTCCCCGTTGCTCTGTTTGCTACAGAGATTTTCCCACCCCTGGGTGGGTTTTTAGCCGCTTTTCTGGAGTGGCATTGCAGTGATTGTTTCTGGGGGAGTCCAGCTTGGTTTGTGTAGCAGCATGCTCAGGGCTTGTCTCCTTTCCCAACTCATCTCTTAGTTTTTCTCTACCACCCTTCCTTAGAGATGGCAGACACCAGCTGGGTTGTGGTGCCGAGCATGACAGAACACCAGGTTATTTATTCAGTGTACGGGGAATGGGAAATCACTACTTTTTGTTGGTGACACAGGTCACCAACACTAGAACAACTAGATGAGATTTTGCTATACCTTAACTACATGGGCAGGTCACCAATGGCCATATTCAGCCTCCCTGATTGACACGAGCTGTATCACTAGGACTGAATTATGACTGCTAGGTTTAATTTTGTGTTTATTTTGAACTGAAGCAGTGCTTTGAAAGAGAAAAAAAAAAAAGGTGAGAAATATCAATGACAGCTGCTGAAATGACTGTTTTGATTGTCATGCTGGACTCGGAGTGAATGCTGCAGTTCCCACCAGCACGATTTGCATCAGGACCAGCGCCTATGGAAGTTGAAGGAAAAGTCCACATCATGCATGATTCAGGGCAATGCAAGGCAAGAGCTTGTAGTTGGTTGTTCTTCATAAGCTACGTACTGCTGTAACAGTAGATATTTACAGGGCAGTAAGAGGTCTGGGAGTGTTTGGTACATAGGAGAACCAGGGGGAGCTCCTCTTGACAACTGCTGCCCACCACTCCTCGAGGACGTAAGTACATGGGACTTACACCTGGCTGAACAAATGCTCCTGGATGGACCTGTGTGGGGTTAGAGCCTTGTTTCTGCATTCTCCCCAGCTTTTAAGCTCTGGGAGGCACAGGACGAACAGTGGAATCACAGAATCATATGGGGTTGGAAGGGACCTCTGGGAATCATCTAAACCAAACCCCCCGTGACCTCCTTAAGGTCATGCTGAAAGTGGTGATACAGCACAGGATTGTCCCAGTGCCACTGGCCTGGTGTTTTAGCAGTTCTCTGAAGAGCACAGGCATCTGTAGGTTTTTTTTCAATGTGATAACAACTCCCTAATGTCTTGAGATATCTCTCTAATACCTAATATCTTAATATCTCCTTGCAGGAATTTGCATGAAAGCCCTTTGGGAGCTCTGTTTGAAACTACATCTTCAGGTTAACAACTCCTAGTAGAACATTTCAGAAGAGGCCAAAGGAGATGACTTTTACAGGATCTAGAAGATTTCTTGTAAGTTGTGAGTGCTTTTGAAATGATAGCAGACTATTAGCAAAGGCAGCTCCGTCAGGAAAGGGTTTGACATTAATTGCGCTAAGAGGACATTGTCAAATAGGTTCCTGGGATGGTTTATAGCCTTTATGACTCCTAACAGTGTTCCTTTGAAGGTGAAATTGGGGTCTGATTTCTAGCCCATTTTACAGTGAGAAAACTCATCTCCTTTCACCTGGCCATCCTTTATTGATTTGCTTTTCTTGTTACTAATGGTGCTTGAAAATAACTCGAAGTTTGTATCTGTTGCCTTATGCCCGTGCTTGCGCTGTGCCTGGTGTTCTGGTGTTGCTGAAAATAAGCTTTTGCTGCCTGTTCACACACCGTCTGTTGGCTTTTAGAAAAGGCATGAGGTATGACTTGCCAGGTAGTCAATGACCCTCCTTACATCTTCATACAACCCCTTTCTAAAGCCTATGCTACTCCCACCTCCCCAAAATAATAGCAGATCCTTGAGTAAGTGCCACGCTGCACGGATAAGTGTTTGTACGTTACCTCACACAGGAATTATGTTTGTGGGACCTGCATTAACCCTGGCTATTTTAAAAACATTTTTGTTGTTGTTGTTGTTGGAAGAGAAATGAAAAACAAATGGAGGGCAGAGGCTGTTTCTCGGTGGATTGTGACCACCCTCCCTCCCTTGCAGCTCCCAGATGTAAAATTTTGGTCACAGTCACCCTGAAAAACCTGAAGTTTTACTGCCTCCCAAACTTGATGTGCTTGGTTTTCCAAGTACAAACTGGTTACTCTTAACACTTTTTGTATGCATACCAATACTTTTCCATCTGCTTTCACTGATATGCAATAATTTGTGTAGAGTGTTGCAGTTTAATACATTATCACAGTAGCATTTTACCTTCTACATCACCATACATTTTAAGCGAATTTCCCTCAAACCACTGCAGTTTCATTAATGCTACAGCTTCCTATTTGATTTTTGATTTTATATGCCGATCCTATGCCATCCCATTAGTATTAACAGACACCCCTGATATTCGGTGGCGCACAAAAATATCATTTGATTATTTGTGGCTTTCTCTGATGCATGCCGGGAATGCTGTCTTTCACTTTTCCAGCGTGCTCATTATTTTATGATAAGCTCAGCTGTCACTCCGGGTTTCTATTTCCTCTGTATTTTGTGAAGCTCTAAGAATATCTGGCAGCTCCAACTGGAGTGTTTGCGTTGCACTTCAGCTAAAACAGACTTCACTTACTTTAACCCGAGACTTGTGTATCGGCTAGAACTTTACGGCAACCTACACGAGCTAAAACAAAGTAATCATCCTATTTTATTTCCACTGAAGTAAATGGCAGCACAGCAAACCCCTGATTTTCTCTGAAAGCTTTTTTCTTTTTTCTATTATTTTCAGTGGACTTCTGGTCATGTTGTAAGCCAACAAACCTTCTCTAAGTATTTATTTTTTTTGTACGCTCCTAGTTTTCCTCATACGCCCCTAATATCTCTTTACACCTTAGAGCTCAGCTGGTTGCCAGTGCCCCAGCTGTGTGAATACTCACTGCTCTGCCCGGGGACAGCAACGCAGCTGCTGTGACACAACATGACATGAACTCCTTCACCGGGCTCCAGCGCTGCTGTCGCACTTAAACGTGCTTTCTCAGCCAGTCCCTTTTGAAGCAAATGTCTGGGACATCGTAAAACCAAATATAAAATATGCACAAAGAATGCCAGCAGGGAGGAAATCTTTCTTTTGTCTGTCTTTGATTTACCACACACGCCTCCGTTCTCATCCACGCTTACGTGTGGCAGGAAAGAGATGGCGAGTGAAAACTGGCTGGGTAAACAGCAGCAAGGCTTTTGCCTCGAATTTGCTCACTTTTTTTTTCTCAGAGAGAACTGTTGATTTCTACCCGGAAACTTTCTGGGGGTGTGGGAGCTGGTTTCTGTAGGTGTCCATGGTAAATCAATTCGGTGCTAAAGGAGGAGCTTGGATCCATGAGCGATCAGCGACTGCAGGATTAGGCACTGCATCCTACTTCTTCCCTTCCCCGAGCCAAGGGTGCAGCTCCTGCAGTCCTGCTCAAGTCGCTAATTGCTTTGAGTAACACTGGGTCTATAATTCACTGCTAATCACAGGAGTTTTTCTGGTTGCCTGTGTCCCCCGCAGCGGAGTGCAGGGGGGGTCCAGGGCACATGTCCCTGCTCCTAAGCACTTCTGGCAACACTGACTACAGACACTGCTTTTGCCAGGAGTTACACCGGAGGTCTTCAAATCCGTGTTTGCTGGCACTGTGATTTTTAGCTCAGGGAACCAAAATCGTAAGGAGACAGCCTGGTGGCACTGCCAGGGCACCCAAAGGCAGGTGCAAGTTAAAAGACGCACTCAGAGTTCACCTCTGAGCGCCCAGGTTGCTGTGATGTGCAAAAGTACAGGCTCCCTAGAGAGGGTTTAGGGAAAAGGGTTGCTTTTTCTGGCAACAAGGAGACCTACCAGGCAGCTCCCCTTCTCTGGAGGGCTCCCCATCGCCGTGCTATCTATGGGCTGCAGCCTGTCCTCGGCCACTCCTGGGCATGTTCACTGGAGCAGCACTCACAGGAGGGAAGGTGGAAAAAAGGGAGCAAAGAAAGTAGTGACGAGTGGGAGGAAGGAGACTGTGACAAACCAACACGTTAACAGCTCCGCTTCGACGAGTGTTTTTACATGCGATACTCCATTAAAAAGAAAATACTAAAAAAAATTAAGGCAGTTGGATCACCTTAAAGTACTGGAAGCCAGTATGACCTTTAGCTTTTTGGGTTTTTTTGCTATTTTTGCCTGCTGGGTGAGATGTAGAAGTCCAGCTGATCGCTAAGGTAAATTTTCAGTTGCCACGGCAACATGTCTCGTTCCTGTTCTCAGTTTGGAAGGGAGATGGTTCCACACTGCTATTTCACGTTTAGGGCAAAAATTCTTTGGTGGTAGGATTTCTTTGTTTCAGCACATTAATGCTACAACTCTGTTCCTCCTTTCTCCCAGCTTATGGAAACATGGCTCAGTGTGAACGTTCCCCTGTAAAAATACAGTTATTTGCATTTTTTCGTTTTGTTTTAAGAACATTCCTTAAGTCTGGAGGTAAATGTTGATCCATTTTGATGGTGTGGGTGCAGCAACATCCTGACGCTCTGAAGTTTCACCATTAAGTGAAAAGAAACCAGAATCACTCCACCTTTGCTTCCATGTGGTCCGAACAAACAAAAGCATATCTTCAACTAGCGAGTCTTATAAAAGAAGAGTAATTTAAAAGTACGTCCTACCTATATCTTACATATTAGATTTCTACAGATCTCCATGTGCTTTCAGTCAAATTCAATTTCTAAGTACTGCAGATTCCTAATTTTGGTCAATTCTTGCTTAAGGCCACAAATGGAGTTGTGCTCTTGGTTTTTTTTACCGCCTTTAATTCTTTGCTTTTCCACGTGGTGCCTTCACCTTATTCCTAAGGTGAGTTGTCAAGCAGGAGAAGGCATCCTGGTTCCCGTTGGCTCAGCGCAGCCTGCAGTGGTGGGAGCAGGCTGGGTACAGCTCTGGAGGGTTAGGAAAGCACATAGACATGAGTTGGCCTAGTGTGATACAGCTTGGAGGCTTCACAGAACGGAGGGGCTCCTGTATTTGGGTAAGAAGGACCCCTTTCTGGTCATGTTCCCCATTTCAGTTGCATTGTGACCTTCGTCTCCTTTCTAACCTGCTTGGTTTCATCGAACTCATCCCGCTTTTCTTTCCAAGCAGCTTCACACCAGGGTGCAGCACCTGTGGCACTTCGCACAGCGCTGCTTCTTCTTCTTGGGGTGGAAAATAGTCAGGATGGCTTCATCGAAGACAGTCTTAAGGCCTTTCTGCGTGAGGGCTGAGCACTCCAAGTAGCACTGTGCTCCGATCTGAAAGAGAGGAGAGAAAATCACAGAATTGCAGAATATTCATGATCGGAAGGCACCTTTGAGATCATCGAGTCCAACCACAAACAAACAAACAAACAAAAAAAACCCCAAACCACACAGCACACCACACCAAACACCACACCCACCCACAAATAGACACAACCCTACAATCTCGGGCACTAGGGCATGCCCTGAAGAGCCACATCTACATGTTTCCTATATACCTCCACGGATGGTGATTCTACCACCTCCCTGGGCAGGCTGTTCCAGTGCCTGACCACCCTCTCAGGAAAGTCATTCTTCCTAATAGCTAATCTAAACCTCCCCCAGGAGGTATTTAAGGAACGTGTAGATGTGGCACTTCAGGGCATGCCCTAGTGCCTGAGATTGTGGGGTTGTGTCTGTTTCTGAGTGTTGTTTGGGTTTGTTTGTTTGTTTGTTTGTTTTTGTGGTGATCTCAAAGGTTCCTTCCAACCATGAAGATTCTGTGATATGAGATGGAAGTGGTTAGGGACAGATGCCCAAATTTCAGGACTTGGGGAGGGTTTTTATCCCCCTATCTTCTCGAGAGGAAGGTGCAATAGCACTGAAACCTTGGGAGCTTGTGTCTGGCTTGAAGTGAGATAAGACAGAGTCCTCTGTGCTTTTGTAAGGGATAGGGATGAGTTTGGAAGGAGGTGACTGCAGAGCAGGGTTTGCCACATGCACCTCCTGGCAGAAGCCTGAACAAGAAACACGTGGCTTGGGTAAAGTAGGCAGCAAAATCAGGCTTTAATCTCTGGCTTGGGACCAACCAATGTGCCCTGGAGGAGTTCACCTTGAGTGGAACACATCCAATGGAAAGTTGGGATCAACTGATGTCATAGGACCTCAGAAAAAGCCGTTACCTCCTTCGCTAGCTTCACTCCGTGCTCGTAGGTGAGTGGTTTCTCCTTCATGTAAAGCAGCCGAGCCAAAGTCTTGGGATCATCCCGGAGATCAATCTAATAGAAAGTACACAAACCACCTTGCTCAGTACCACCTTGCTGTAATTTTTGAAGCAGATATTCATAGCTTTATGAACCCATAGTCATGTCCTTGCATAAGGGCATCTGTCCTCCCAGCCTCAGGTGATACTTCTGAAATTAATTGCACATATATTTTCCTTTTTGTTTCTTTTCTTTTTTTTTTTCTTTTTTTTTTCTTTTTTTTGGTCCTTTCATTCTGTTTAACATGAATTAGTTTTTGGCCACAGCTGACATATCTGTGGTACAGTAAAGATGTGGTTCAGTGGAAACCTGAACCACATTGGGAGGGGAGGCACTGCATCACCTGAAAAACACCCTGACAGGGCAGAGAGATGCAGCTCAGGCTGTTTAACTTGAAATAAAATCATTTATTTCCAGGGAAAACATCAAAGTGAAGCATTCTGGCATTTCAAACCCGTCCATTTTCAGAGTGTGTGAACCCAAGGGTAATACTTTTATTTTTAAATGGGTGTTTTAGGTTATTCCAGCATGGAAAACAAAGCCAGTGTTTGAATGACTGGACTTTCCTATGGCATGAAGAGTTTGGTTTTGACAAGAAGCTGATCTGTTTCTCTGACTTGGCTTAGGTTGCTGTCCAGTGTTCGGACATTTTCCAGACAGTTTTATCCCGAATTCTCACAATCTCTAGCTACTCTGTATCTGGGAAGCAAACCCATATGTAAGCTATTTTTATTTGATGGATAGGTTCATAGATTTTTAAGGCCAAAATAAAGTGGTTTGGTGCTTTAGTCTAACATCCACTATAACACAAGGAGGACAGTGAGTCACTAATTGCAATGTGGACATAAAGCATGAGGGAGGCTATTTCCTTCCCATGTCTCTAAGTAATTTGCTTAATTATCCCCATTCTTAAAATTTAGCTTGAAGTTTAGCTTCAGCTTCTAACCACAGACTTTGATGTTTTTCTTTCCCCTCACTAAAGGCCTGTCAGAAATCTTCTCTCCCTATAGATAGTTATGCCTTGCTGCCACTTTAATATACATTTCAATAAAAAGATGGGATGAGTTTTCCCAGTCATGACTAGCATGATAGGACATCTACATGTTTGTTTCCATGCCCAGTTCCTCCAATGGGGAACTCTGGCTGCATTTCACATAAGAAGTTAAATAGGAAACCTTTGCAGAGCACTCAGCCTCCAGCCATTCCTGGGGTGGAGTAGGAGCTCCCTCACTCTGAAGACCCCCACGATGGCTGGTGGTGCCCCAGAGAAGCATTACCTGTGTTCCTATGAGGACGTAAGGCACATTGGGCATGCAGACTTTCAGCTCAGGCACCCACTCCTCCTGGACATTGTGGTACGAGGCAGGGTTCACCACCGAGAAGCAGATCAAGAACACATCTGTGTTGGGGTAGGACAGGGGTCTCAGTTGGTTGTAGTCCTCCTGCCAGGGGGAAAAGAGTGTGTTATGGGCTAGGGGATAACTGCAGATGGGGGCATCACGCTGGCTCTTGATGAACTACTCAACACTGTCCATCCATGGTGATGGACATCTTGATGTCAGTGATGAAACTTATACCCACCGGGGGGCTGTTGGGGGGAAAAATCACCCCCCGTAGGCCAGGGATGCTCTTTTGTCAGCTCCTTTACCCAAAAGAGCTAACACATTTTGGGTTTGTGTGTGTTACCTGTGGTGATGTTGGTGTACAGGGCAATGGTAGACAGCGGCCATCGCTGGTGGTGTAATAAAAATAGACCTCGAGGCTGCATGTCCCAGCCTCAGCCCTCCAGCAGTGTGATGCCACCCTGGGAAGTATTATTTGACTATCACCCCTAGCCAATATTCCCTGAATGACACGTTCTCTAGAGGCTTTTCTTTTAATATTATGGGCTTTCTCTCTCCCAGTAGGTATTTAAGATATGACCATGTGCAACCAATATAAAAGTCTCTGGACTATTTGGTGCCACTGCAATCACGTATGGCACACAGCGACGTGTCAGTCAGCAGAAGACACTTGTCTTGAAAGCACAAACCAGATCAAATCTAGTCTGCAGGGGCTGGGTGATCTCTAGGGGTGATCTAGTGCTTCTGCAAGCCCTGGACTAGGGAAGGAGAGGTGTCTTCTCTTTGTGCTAGTTGTGAAGAGGGTGGATTTTCAAACAGCTCAAAGCCCAGCTGGGTCATGTCGTGAGCGAGCTTTCATAGCTGAGTTTTAGGAAGAATTTCAGGCTTGAGGTGTTGAGAGTGAGCAGAGGTTTTGCAAGCAGTGTGAAAGGGATAGACTGGCTCTTTCTGATAGTGAAAGCATGTGTACCTGTGTCTGCTGGGTATTTTCAATGAAATCTGCTAGGAAATTTCAGTGCAATGAAACAGATACACCTATTCTGAAGACTTTTTTTTGTGGGAGTACAGAATTTAAAAAGGGGAAAGGAACACAAAAGTTAGAGTGTGGGCAACAATAATACATGTTGCTGTCAAGCCTGACTGAGACCTAGGTCTTTAGTTCATAGTTTCTGCATTCTGGGCAAGATTCACTTCTCTACAGTATGGCTGGTTTTAGTTGTAAATGTACAAAAACTCAACTGGTCCAGTTTTGCTTTACGGATACTGCAATAGTTAATAACTCCATGAAAAATAACCAAAACAAAACCCAAAACAAATCAAAAACTCAACTGGTCCAGTTTTGCTTTACAGATACTGCAATAGTTAATAACTCAATGAAAAAAAACCAAAACAAAACCAAAACCAAACACCCCCAAACGTATCCAGGCGCTGCTGCTCAGACTTGAGAATATTTATTTGAGGTGGGGAAAACCTGCATTAAGGGCAGGAGCAATGCAACTGCTGGCTGTCCTGCAGGAGAAACTGATGCGGGACTGTATCACTGTGTGCCCAGACCAGATGGTGTCTTAATTCAGCCTTGCTTCTGTCTTGCTTTGATTGCATCAACAAATGAGTCGGATGCGGGACTGTATCACTGTGTGCCCAGACTAGATGGTGTGTTAATTCAGCCTTGCTTTGATTGCGTCAACAAATGAGTCACTGTGTGCCCAGACCAGATGGTGTCTTAATTCAGCCTTGCTTCTGTCTTGCTTTGATTGCATCAACAAATGAGTCGTCTTAATTATGAGTTGAGACTGGTAAATCTTTCTGAAGTCTTCTGTTCGCTGAGTGTGTGGTGACAAGATGACCCAGACTACTTCTGAATCAACACTAGTTTCTGAAAAATACTAATGGATTATGTAAAAACAGTCTGCTCCAACCTTTTCTAAACAAAAAAAACCCCTTAGCTATTTATTCTGAAAGGAAGTATGAGGCCAAATTTAGCTCTGTTTCGTTAAAATGAAGTTTAAAGAAACATCCTAAACCACAAACAAAATGTTTTGTTGTGTCTAACTGAATGTTCATTGTCCAAAACCCACTTCAACAGGAAGAGTAAATTCCCAGTTGCCACCTCCAGCCCCACAGCCACAGTATTTGGGGTAAAGCCAGAGTGTTTGCTAGCTGGCCTTTGTCTTTCCAAGTGCCATAGAAAGCATTGTTCTGAAGCACGATTTACAAGACAAGAGGAGGTGTTTTGATGTATCAGCCCCCAAGAAAGAGTAGATTCTCCACGTTCAGGGACCGGCGTAAAAAAAAACTCAGAGAAATTTGTGGGAAGGTCAGTGATACAGGCTATGGAGAAGCAAAGTTGGTGGAAGGAGCTTTATAAGAGGCTTTGGAGATGACACCCAGCTCCCAGCAGATGAGTTTATAGAGCCAAAGTGGATGCCAAGATAATGGTGCCAACAGAGCAATGGCATTATAGAGACAGATGAGTTTTATGTGGATGCTGTGGGTTAGGAAGGCCTGGCCTGATTTTGGGACATTATTTTAACCCAGAACATCAGATCTGAGATTAAATAAGTTTATGTCACAGTCAACATGAACTGACACTAGGTTCTTGGCAAAGGCCTCTTTTTTTGTGTGTTTTCAGTTTAATTGCTGCAACTCAGCCTAAGGTCAGTGATACAGGCTATGGAGAAGCAAAGTTGGTGGAAGGAGCTTTATAAGAGGCTTTGGAGATGACACCCAGCTCCCAGCAGATGAGTTTATAGAGCCAAAGTGGATGCCAAGATAATGGTGCCAACAGAGCAATGGCATTATAGAGACAGATGAGTTTTATGTGGATGCTGTGGGTTAGGAAGGCCTGGCCTGATTTTGGGACATTATTTTAACCCAGAACATCAGATCTGAGATTAAATAAGTTTATGTCACAGTCAACATGAACTGACACTAGGTTCTTGGCAAAGGCCTCTTTTTTTGTGTGTTTTCAGTTTAATTGCTGCAACTCAGCCTCCTAAAACAGCCACGTGGTGGCAGCAAGCCCTCGAGGAATCGTGATTTAGAATTTTCGGAAAGAAATTGGGTAAATATAACCGGCTTCAATACTCCAGACATGCATATTTAGAGGGGCTGAAACTTACTGTACCATTAAAATTACAAACTAAAAGCCACGAGTGCTCTGCACGGCAGTGACAGCTACAGGAGCGTGCATTTCATTTTGTAGCCCCTAGAAAATCCTTTTTTTGGGGGGGAGGACCACCCCTAATTTGTGTTAGCAGTGCAGAGCATGCTGTAAGCTGCAAGGAGGGACAACCAGACATCACATAGAAGAGGCCTTGTGCCCTGTCAGGGAGATTGCACAGGCCAAAGCACAAGAACAAATGTCGTGGATGAGGGTTGATCTGGGGCTCCTGTGGACGCCTGTGTCTGCAGACTGGTGGGAGCTTCTAAACCCCCTCAGACAAAGAACCCCGTCTCTTTTAGTACCTGCTGTCCAGGGGAAGGCTATGAAACCTTGCAATGGACTGTTATATGACACATCAGGACCGTTTCTCATTTAGAGATGGTTGAAATCAAGCAAATAAATAGCCTAAAAAAGGGACCGGACATTTGCGTGGTCATGGGGCACCTCCAGAGGTGCTGCAGTCCATGACAGCGGTGTTTGGCCAGAGATACAAGTCCTCAGGGGGGTGGGCTGTAGCTGGCCACTAATTTGTTTCCCTGGTTTGTGCTTGCATTTTGCTGTCTGTAATTTAAGGAAGTGCAAGGCTGCCCGGCCACTGGTTTGGCAGGGAAATGCCAGTGCCAGACCTGGTCTTGCAACGCTCGGGCACAGAAAGTACAGCAAAACCTGCTTTTTTATAAAAAAAAATGTTGCTGCCATTCTGATTTCACATATGTTCCCTGCCATGTCAGCCCGGATAAGCCCTCTGCACCTGAGTCCAGCCTGGGGAAAAAAAGACCACTGTTTGTTTTTTTTTTTCCTCCTAGGACTGTTTGTGCCAAGGATGCAGAAAACCAGATACCCCAGATCTGGGGTCTCTGCCAGCTCTCCCTTCGGGCTGACAGAGGGTCCTGCTGCAGGAGTACATTTTTCCAATTGTTATTTCATTAGCATATGTTTTATAGCGCCGTAATGTCAAGTGCTATTTTTGGCTATGACTTCACACCAATGCCTTTGGAAAGCCACTCAACACAAGGAGGAGACAACCCAGATGATGTGTTGTTATGGCTTGAGCATGTGGGAAGCATCATCCTTTCAGCCTCCACGGAGGTACAATCTGGTCCTCAAGAAGTGATTTATCTCTCAGTTTTGACTAGCTGGCCACGTCCTCTGGACCAAGGTCTGAAAGGGAAATGAAGCTGATGAATTAGAATTGGTGCTTGGAGGCAGGTGGTGTTCTGCCTGGTTTGAAGCAGGAGATGGCAAAATGGCTGTGGAGGAATGGATGGAGGGGTTAAGTTTGTCAAAGAGCCAGATTAGTGTTTCTGCCCTTCTACTGGCAGAGCAAGGCAGTGAGAAATACTCTCGTTTCCTCTCCAGGGGGTGAAATCAGCCCACAGATCAGAGCTCTTTGGCAAACTTTTATTTCAAGAGCGCTGTATCAGACTGTGGAAAGAGTAAAAGCATTATATATGTAAGTAAGCAGGGGACATAGAGTCTCCTGTAATGGACACCCTTGTCCTGGGAGAAGGGTGCAGGGTTGGGTGCCAATCTGGCTGGGTTATCATTTAAAAAGTCAATGACTGGTGACTTATAGGCTAGTGCTGTAATAGTTTTCTGATCTTGGAAACAGGAGTTCTCTGTATCTTTAATGCCATCATGTGGTGAATGTAAGAAAACACAGACTTTACATGAAACATCATATTTGCAGTATGAGGGGGAAACATGGGAGGCTAAACAGCCTGACCAGGTTTTAGGTTTTTTTTTTTTCTTATACATAATGCAGTCTTTGGGATGAGTGTATTTGTGTGTGTTTTCTTCCTGAACAAGAATGAAATCTCTATGTAGAAAACAAAAAGGAGAAGGTCAGCAGTTCAAGCGTTAAAACTTGTAACTGATTGCTAATATTTGTAAAAAAAAAAACAACCCACAAAGACCATGAACAACAAACCCCAGCAGGAGGTAGTAACAAACAAACCATGGAAAAGGAAACTTATAAACGTTTTGCAGTAATTTACCTGCCCTGCAGTGTCATAAAGTCCCAGCAAGTGCTGTTGTCCTCCCACAGTCACAGTCACTGGAAGAGAGAAACAAGAGATTCTGTTTAAGCACAAAGCAGCTGCCTCATTTTGACATGCTTTAATCCTAAAATGCCCACACACCCCTGTGCTGGACACATGAGCATGTACCTTACAATATGCATCCTAAACCATCTATTCAACCCACTGGATGTAACCTAACGTCAACAGAAGCAAATGCTTTATGCCAACCTCTTATTTCTTCCCAGAAACATGAGCTGCACATATTGCTGCTATCAGGGACCCAGAGACTGGTGGACATTGGGCTTCTCTGCAGACACCGGTGGACCCCCATGAGGCACGAGGACTCGGAAAGCACAAGATTCCTACCTCCCCGCCAGGACTGTTGGGGTAGGGTTGTCAGAGATCATTGGAAGTTGGGGCTTTCTTATTGTTTTATTTGTTCCAGGCTGTGAAACAACGAAGCATTTGGCAGTGGTTGGTGTTTGGTGGGTCTCAGTGGAGGTGTGCTGCCCCTTGGGGACCCTGTCCTCTTCTGTGTCATGCAACCGCAGGTGGCAGTGCTTAACATATGGGGCTGTGTGGTGGATGCTTTGAAGGACAGAGAGGAAGAGGAGCACTAATATTTGCAGGGATGTTAAACACATCCTGTTGCAAACAAAGCGAAGAATGTCTCGGTTTATCCATCACACTCAGCGTGTTCACCCCTTCAGTAGAACTCATGTCAAACTTAATTTTGAGCCCACTGACATTGATGAAAATGTTTTCCCATTGCCTTTGGATGAATCCTGTTACTAACTGATCTCTGTAATCAGTGTTATTCTGTACAAAGATCTGTGTTAATGACATTTAGTTAACCAGTTAATCTACTTAAATCATTATTACTCAACTGGAAAGAAAAGGGGGGAGTCCAGTTCCACCCATTAGTCAACAGGAAGCCTTTAAACATTCATCAGGGAAGTTGCTCAAAATAATGGTATTCTCACAGCCTGTGGATTAGTGCTTTTTTTAAGAATGAGAGCAAACAGCTGATACGAACATAGAGCTATGGGGGGAGGCTAAGACTGGTGCCCATCAGCCAATAACAACTTGCAATTAATGAGGGTTGGGAAAGCTTAATAGTTACTTTTGGCAAAGAAGAGACTTGAAAACATCACAGAGGTTCTTACTGTTTTGTTGTTGTTTTTTTTTTAAAGTGATAAGACTTTTGTAGGAGAAAAGCACCTGCCAGTTTATAGAAATTAGTAGCTCCTGCACTAAGGAACAATGTCCTGTTTGCAGCCTCCTAGATGCAAAGTCTCTGTCAGCGTGGCTGGACAGACTGATTGTTCAGCAGCTTTACTTGCTTGCTGAGTGACACAGTGATTTTGCTGGCACATAAACAGAACAAACCTGACAGTCTGAAAGCAGAAAGGTGCAAGGGAGAACCCGACTTGCTGATGTGGGCAGGACGGGCTGCACTCACCCACTGCTGGGGCTGCCTTGTGATGTGCAGGGGAAAGAGGAGGTGGGAAAGGGGCTGAGAGCCCTCCTCCTGCTCCTCGTTCAGGAGGTGGCTCATATGGACCTGGGCATGTTGAGTTTGGAGAAGAGGAGACTGAGGGAGGAACCTCATTGCCCTCTACAACTCCCTGAAAGGAGGGTGTAGAGAGGTGGGGGTTGGCCTCTTCTCCCAAGGGAATAAAGACAGAAGCAGAAGAAATGGTCTGGAATTGGGGCAGGGGAGGTTTAGATGAGATATTGGGAAGAATGACTTTCCTGAGAGGGTGGTCATGCACTGGAACGGCCTGCCCAGGGAGGTGGTGGAGTCACCATCCCTGGAGGTATTTAAGAAACGTGTAGACGTGGTACTTCAGGGCATGCTCTAGTGCCTGGGATGGTTGGTTTTCGTCTGTCTGTGTGTTGTGTTGTGTGTGTTGGTTTGGGTTTGTTTTTTGTTTTTTTGGAGGTTTTTTTGTTTGTTTGCAGTTGGACTCGATGATCTCAAAGGTCCCTTCCAACCATGAACATTCTGTGATTCTGTGACATACAGTGCAGCTCCCAGGGGAACTCAACATGGGGCTAGCTGTTAAGAATGGATGTCCATGGGTGGAAGGCCCCAGGGAAGACCTAAGAGGGTGGGGAGACGGGTACTAACACAGACAGGAGAATGCCCAGATGCTCCATCCCTTTCCTTCAACCTGACTTGAATAGACTAATTTGAACAAAACCTCCTCAGAGCCCTGGTTTTCAACTTTTTGTGGTGTAAGTAGCCTCAAAATGTTCATACCTATGAACTGTGTAAGCCTACTGAAAATATGCTTGCTTTTCTTAGCTCTCTTCTCAGAAGCAGTGAGGGCCACAGGTGGTCCTGCAGAGCTTGCCAGAGGCAGCTGAGAGGTACGAGTTTTTTTTCCAGGCAACCATGGCCAGCTTTCCACCTGCCCCCTGTGCCAAAAAGTGCAGGAGCCAGACCTATTCCTCTGCTCGGAGACCGACTGTGAGAAGATGTACCCTTCAGCTGAAGGCAATTTTCCAGCACCAGCAGCAGGCAAACTGAGCTGGGGCCCTGCTTGCAAGAGATCAGCTCAGGTATTCAGTGGTTTAAAAACTTTAAAAGTCGCTCTGACAGGCTGCTGTGAAGCTTTGCTGGTCCATCTCTTGGTAATATCTGACTGGAGAAGCCTGGAGAAGAGAAGGCTCCGGGGAGACCTTAGAGCAGCCTTCCAATATCTGAATGGGCTACAGGATGAGCTGGGGAGGGACTCTTTGTCAGGGAGTGCAGTGACAGGCCAAGGGGTAATTGTTTTAAATTGGAAGAGGGGTGATTTAGATTAGATACCAGAAAGAAATTATTTGCTGTGAGGGTGGTGAGGCACTGGAACAGGTTGCCCAGAGAAGCTGTGGCTGCCCCATCCCTGGAGGGGTTCAAGGCCAGGCTGGATGGGGCTTGGAGCAACCTGGTCTGGTGGGAGGTGTCCCTGCCCAGGGCAGGGGGGTTGGAACTGGATGATATTTAAGGTCCCTTCCAACCCAAGCCATTCTATGATTCTATGACTGACAGTGATACACTGGCAAAAAGCCCTGGTGCAGCCACAAATCTCTGCCTTGTTCCAGTAGATTGTTGGTTTGTGTCTGTTTGTGGGGTTTTTTTTGGTTTTTTTTTTTTTTGTGGTTGGACTTGATAATCTCAAAGGTCCCTTCCAACCATGAAGATTCTGTGACTCTGTGATTCTATGACAAACAAGATTTGATTACAGCCAAATTGATTTACTACCTCAGATTTATCCTGCAGCCTAACTATATTCTTTCTGAAAGAAAAATCAAAAGCATGCTATTTTGCCCTGTAATTGGCCTAAATACCTCACTTTCAGATGTAAATTGTACTAAATGCTTTTTTTTTTTTGATTGCTCTTGCAATCATCTTCTACTAGCTCTTATGTGCTTCTGAGAACCAGCATTTTTCAAAGGAAAGGCTCTGAGTAAACTCCACCATTTTCTGTCACCTCATCAATGGATGAGATCTATGTTCTGCTGAGCAAATACTTTTGCCCATCTGATATTTGCAATATCTGAAAAACATTTCCAGCCTGCTCCCTGTGGTGGGAACACAGAGAGGCCTCCGGGGCTGGGATTCAGCTGATTTCACTCAGTGTAGCTCTTGGTCTAATGAGGTGGTGAGGAATTCGCTGCTTTGTCTTTAGGCCACAGACATCTAGAGATTTTAAAGCCAGATAGGATTCATAGCATCATTTATTCTGCTCTAAATAGCTTATCTAGTGTCCTCCTACAAGGCATATTTTCTTGTTCTTATATCATTCTTGTAGCTCTTTTCCAAATCCTTTTTCAAGCAGCCACTAGGACTAGACAGTGTGGTCTAGCAATGGTCTCATTAACCATCTACCCAGAGGTAACATGACTTCCCTATTTCTACCTGTCATCCCTCAACGGCTGAGCCAAAGCTCGCATTGGTTGATTATTCTTGTTATTTAATGGGGCTTGCAGTACTTCATCTTTTTCTTAAGGCCAAAGTCAAGTCATTCTCGGGTTTTGTATTTGTAAGCCCTTTTATTGTATTCTTTTTTTTAACTCTGCAGTTGCATGAAAAACCTGGTGACGATAACTCAAACTCCCACTGAAGGCACCTCGCAAATGGGGAGGCAAATAGTCACGCTCCTGCAATGCTTTCATGATATGGAAGTCAGTGACACAGAATTTTGCAAGTCTGGGATTGACTATGCAGAGGTGTCCTGCGTCCCGTAAGGCGGGATGGTTTAGCTACTTCTGAAAGCAACAGAGAAGTGATACCTAAATGCTTTACGATTTTTCCTTTCCGGACATTTCTCCACCACCTATAGGGATTGCTAGTCACCTTGGACTCCTATTTTTCGTGCGTGTCAAGGGGTACCCTCTCCCCTCTGCCTTGTCACAGAATCATAGAATCACATGGGGATGGAAGGGACCTCTGGAGATCATCTAGTCCAACCCCCTGCCAAAGCAGGGCCACCCAGAGCAGGTCCCACAGGAACGTGTCCAGGCAGGGCTTGAATGTCTCCAGAGAAGGAGACTCCACCACCTCCCTGGGCAGCCTCTGCCAGGGCTCTGCCAATCTCAAAGGAAAGAAGTTCCTCCTCAGGTTTGGGTGGAACTTCTTAGATTCAAGTTTGTGCCCATTTCCTCTTGTCCTGTCCCTGGGCACCACTGAAAAAAGACCAGCCCCATCCTCTTGACACCCTCCCTTGAAGGATTTATAAGCATTGATCAGATCCCCCCTCAGCCTTCTCTTCTCCAAACTAAAAAGACCCAAGTCCCTCAGCCTCTCCTTGTAAGGGAGATTCTCCAGGCCCCTCATCATCTTTGTAGCCCTCTGCTGTCCCCTCTCCAGCAGTTCCCTGTCCTTCTGGAACTGGGGAGCCTAGAACTGGACCCAGTGCTCCAGATGGGGCCTCCCCAGGGCAGAGCAGAGGGGCAGGATGACCTCTCTCCACCTGCTGGTCACACTCTTCCTGATGCCCCCCAGGATGCCATTGGCCTTCTTGGCCACAAGGGCACGTTGCTGGCTCATGGTCATCCTGTTGTCCACCAGGACTCCCAGGTCTTTCTCCTCAGAGCTGCTCTCCAGCAGGTCCTGGACAAGTTGGTCCCCCAACCTGTCCTGGTGCAGGGGATTATTTCTCCCCAGGTGCAGCACCCTGCACTGGCCTTTGTTGAAGTTCATCAGGTTCCTCTCTGCCCAGAGGGCTTGAGGATTCCAGTGGAACTGATGGGAAAATGCCCAACCCCGACTTGCGTTGCAGTCGTATTGGGGAAGCCGGCTGACAGAAAACGACAGCTCTGTTGTCCCATTCTGCTGCAGGTACAGATTCATCTAGACAGTGTCATACCATAGGAAGATTCATGACTTGTGCTATGTGGTTTTTTAGCATCTTGAGAGGAAAAAGGCTGCAGCTCTTCCCAGCTGGGTATTTGCTATGCAGAGACAGCAAACAGGAGGGATGTACCAGTCCACCAATCATTTTTATTCAAGCCGCTGATACCAAATGCTGTAAATCTTTCAAAATGCATTGAGAAGTCGGACTTCAGCGCTGGCTGGCTTACATGACAGAGAACACAAAAGCAGTGGAGGTGGATTAGGAAGATCAAGCAGAATGAATCTGGTCCAGAAAAGGATGAAAGAGAATGGAAATTCCCAAAGCTTTCAGACCAAGCACAACGCTAAAACACGAGCCAGCTTCTTCCCAGTCTGGGACATTACTTATTTATAGACAGCATGAATGAAGTTGATTTATTGGAATCATTGACCTCATTGTTTGTAAAATCAGCACTGGAGGATTTCCCCGGCATCTCAGTGAGTTATTGCTGTGCTAATCAATCCTTGAACAAATTCAGCTCCGCTGATAGCAACGTCCGAGGAACCTTGGGGGGGTGTCTGCAAGAAAAGCTGTGCCCAGTTTCTCCAGTAACACGGTCCTGAGGGAGCTCTTGGGACCTCGACGCTGTGCGAAGCTGTGGTAGATGGGAAAGGCTAACATCGTTACGGCGCTCGGGGAGTTGGAGAACAATTGACATTGTGTCTAAGAGAGTGTTTAGTTGGATTTCATTCTGTCTTAAATAGAGGACTGAGCGCTGCAGCAGACTGGGAGGTGCTTCCTGAGCATTTCAGCTCACTGTGCACCATCAGCTGTCCCCGTGGAAAGCAGCTCTGCTCCTGAGTTAGAAGCTAATAATAACTGCCAAGGTAAATGCACTAAATGGACTCTGATGCGTGCATTTAAATGATCCTCTAATTGAGGGTCTTTTTACTCTGTACTGAAAGTAATAGCAGTACATCCAAGTAAACGCTGGAAAGAGGAACAATGTAGCATTAAGTAGTATAAATAGATATAACCTGAATATATTATTAAAAATACTATGATTGTTCCTAAACAATGAAGAATACTAGATATCTTCTTAACCCCGGTGGAGGGAAAGTGCCCTTCCCGTGACCACGTGATTGCTTGTAGCATTGAGATGAATGAAAAAAACCCCAAACTTTGGCTGTGGCTGCAATGTGAGCCTATCCAAAAAATGAAAGGCAAAATGCAGATTATTATCTATATCTATATTTTTAGCTCCTCTAAATATTATTAAAGCTTCCATCACCATAGTGCAGTATCTAGGAATATATGTTTATCTAGAGCTGGGCTCAAGTCAATAGCAAGGGTGGCAGAGCTCTGAGATTATTAAAGAGTAACTGATAATTGGAGTAATCTTGTTAGTGTTTTAACTATCTGTGCTGACCTGATCTACAAAAGACCAGATGCTGTGGCATTTTCAGTTTATTTTAACACAGATAAAGCCAGTCAAGACTCTTTAAATCAACTGTTTACTGAAAACTAATTCTGTGAAGGATATATTTGGAGTCTTCTGACAGTGATGCTGAGATCATGGTCTGCATTAGTAAGTAGACCAAGGAGTGTGAATTTTCCTCCAAGGAGAAGAGGTGGGAATAAAAGGACCCTCTGACTCTTTGCCCAGCTCCTCTCTCCCGTTGCCTGTAAGGCAACAAGTCATTCCTCTAACTGGAACTGAGTGCTGGGGAAAAGACTATCTCAAAGTCACATCAAGCATCTGGTTATTGAGGGAATGCAAGACCTGGTAAATAGCATCAGAATAAATGGAGGACTAGTGGCAAAATGAGACAAATGTCACCAAAGTGTAACCAGGCAATACAGAGGGTAATTTCCAGAGTATGGAGGACAAGGATCTCTGTAGGGTTGGGGGGAATCAAGGCAGTCCTCCACTGTTGCGCTGCTCGAGGATCACAGCTAGGGCTTGGTTTTATTTGTGCCTGGAAGGAAGGAGAAAGCAGTCGGGGAAGGCAAAGCTTGCCTAACATCAGTGGCTCTTTGCTGTAACAGTGTCTTTCCAAAAACTGTGCTGATCTGCCTTGGTCTGGGTTAGATGGCAGTGGGAACAGATAACGCTGATGGAAGAACACAAAATCTCTGCCCTGCAGTGGATGAGTTGTCCTCACTGTGGGCTGTATCTTCAGATGATGGAGTAGCTATATCACAGTGACTTATACTGGCTGAAGACCCTGTGCTTTGAACTTGACAGAGCAGCAAAAGCGTTTTAACCTTCAACAGCTACGACTTTAGCGGATTGAATTCTTTGACTGCTTGAAGGTTGACAAATTGGGCAGCTTTCATTTCTTGGGCTCCTGAAGGGTTCCTGGCTAAGAGGGGCCAAGGGCAAATAGTCTATGCTGGCCACGCTGGTTCTCAGTATCGCCCCACATTAATCAGTGTTGGTAACTGTGTGAAAACAGCCAAGGAATGAGGAGCCTGGAACTAAGATGAACCTGTCCTGGATGCTGGGTCAGGGTAGGGGAGAGATATTACCCCGTCAGCATCATTAGTACTACAGCTTGCAGCGCACTATGGCATATCCTAATGCTGCTGGATGTGATTTGGGGGAAAAATGGCTTCTCTGTTTTATCAGCAGCACAGACCTGTGGGGTACATGTGTGTGTGTGTCCCAGGGGCTGCCACGTGCATTTCAGCAAGGCACCTGCAGTGGGACCTGTTCTCTGGCTCAGAGAGCAGAGTGATGCCTCCGGCACCATTCCAGAGTTACGGTGGCGTAACTTAAAATAGCATTTGGTCCTCTGAGCTGTGAACTGTCAGGGCAGGGGCACGTTTAGCACACTGAACTGAACCTGGCTGTCTCCGAGGGTAATGCATCGCACGGCATGCTAAGGTAAGCGCAAGCATTGAGGAGCATTAGATTTGCCCAAACTCCAGCACTTCCCTAGCTGACATTTCGCATCCCGTTAATCCTATTTTGGGTGGGGGGAAGATTAAATGACATTTTGAGGTTCCTTCCAACACCAGCTTCTCTGATGTTTTGTTCTGCATCTTATTTGACATCAATGCCGGCTTTCCTCATGCATGTTTCCATGTGAGGAATTGCTTGAAAGGGCTTCAAAAGAAAGTACCTGTTCCTGAACCCAAGGACAACCACGACAGAAACTCTCCTTTGCCTTTCCCAGAAACTGAATGAGGCCCATTATGTTTAGCCCCAGGGCCAAACTTCAGCTGCTATTTACCCTGAGGCTTGGAGAGATCAGCCAAACATTCCTGCAGTGGCTCTAAACCTATATGACTTAGGAAGCAGAAATGTTAAACGCTGTAAACAAAAATCTTGAAAATATTTAAACTTTCTGATAAGAGAATCTGAAGTTAGAATTTTTATTTTTTTTTTCTTCCCTTGGCCACCAGGGTAGTTTTAACACTGTTAATGCTTTCTCTACATCCTGCTGAGAAGCCTTCTGCTTTCCTCTCCAGTGTGGCAGCTGCTGCAGACAATGAAGTGATTGTGATGTTGAAAAAGCAACAGATGCCGATGGATGGAATGCCTGGCCTTAACCCTCTGCGTGTTGGTGTGTGTGAGGGAGAGAAGGTGAGCGCAAGCCCAAGCAGGGGATACCCTTCTCCTTCATTCAGTTGTGGTTGCGCTCTTGTAGCAGAGCGTGATCCAGCTGCCCTGACCTGAGAAGGGTGCTTCCTACCACCAGGGATGCTTTGGTGGTCTTTTCAGCACAGATTGGGTCTTGCAGGAGAGCAAGAGGCTGTATGTTGGCTGCAGCCCAGCCCTGGATGTGCAGAAGAGGTGGTGAAGTGTCTGGTTGAGCTGAGGCATAGGATTTTTATTTTTTTCCTTTGGACAGAAAAATAGATCACAGAATCATAGAATCCTGGAATGGTTAGAGTTGGAAGGGACCTTAAAGATCTTCCAGTTCCAACCCCCCTGCCATGGACAGGGACACCTCCCACTAGAGCAGGTTGCTCAAAGCCCATCCAGCCTGGTCTGGGACATTTCCAGGGATGGGGCAGCCACAGATTCTCTAGGCAACCTGGGCCAGCATCTCACCACCCCCAAAGTTAAGAATTTCTTCCTAATATCTCAGCTAAATCTCCCTTCTTTCAGTTTAAAACCGTTACTCCTCATCCTATCTCTCCACTCCCTGACAAAGAGTCCCTCCCCAGCTCTCCTGTAGCTCCCTTCAGATATTGGAAGGCTGCTCCAAGGTCTTCCCAGAGCCTTCTCTTCTCCAGGCTGAACAACCCCAGCTCTCTCAGCCTGTCCTCACAGCAGAGGTGCTCCAGCCCTCTGAGCATCTTCGTGGCCCTCTGCTGGAACTGTTCCAACAGGTCCATGTCCTTTCTATGTTGGACATGGACCTGTTGGATGGATATCCAAATCCCTGTATAGAGCTGGACAGGAATTTTCAAATAGAAAATGTGATTTCTACAGAATCAGAAGTTTCCATGGGAAGCTGACACCTTCAACGGGAGAGTTCAGGTGCTTCTACTGGGACAAATGAAGTGAAAAGATGTAGAGTAACTGACCCTGATCTGAACTGTTCCCTTTGTTGAAAAGACCAAAACTAATTTTAAGTAAAGCTGTTTCCCTGATGTAAGGGTATTTCGGGCTGTGAGCAGAAGGAGGAACTCCCGAGGGGAATCCAGCCTTGGGAGGCAGGGAGACACTGTAGGCATCGTGGCAGCCGGTGGCTTTCTGGGTGGTGGGCAATGCAGCATGGATGGGGAGTGGGGCAAAACATGTCAGCTGCTACCGAGGGCTTTTTATGATGGTGAAAATGGCATTTAATATAGAGTCCAAAATTTGTGGATTGTTGCAAATGCATTAAAATGAAGGCTGGCACAGATAGGTGTGACCACCACTTCGATTTAAAAGTTTTGAAGTGAAATAGTTGAGTTCTTGCCAATGGATCCATTTATTTACTATTTTATTTACAGAAATTTTGCTCTTGCAAAGATTTTATAATATTTAAACTTTCATCCTAATGTACCATGAAAATTAATTTTGAAATGCGTAACTTTTCCAAGTGACAGGAATTTGTAATGGGTTTCTGCTCTAACCAAAGGTCCTTAATCGTCTAACTCTTAGGTCATGATTAATTAATTTAACTTTTCTGTTAATCATTCCATGCTTGAATACCACTTCTGTATCAAATCAAATGTTCTAATTCAGCTGAATTCCCTGGAACATCTTGCACTCCCTGTTAGCTTTAACTCCATTTAGACTGTATTTACTCTTGAAAAGATTTATTAGGTTTCATTCACCTTTTCTTCCACTTTGTGAACATCAGAGGCAGCTCTGCTGAGCTCAGAGGAATTACTTTTGGTAGTGAGAAACATCAGTCATAATGTCTCGTAGCTGGAAAAAAAAGTGAACTGATTTTGAATCAACCAATGTATGTTTTTATGTAACTTGCTGTTAAAATCTTCTGATTTTAAAAAGGAATGGTCACTAGCTGCAGAAAAGCAGAAAGTTATGATGAAATTATTATTTTTATAACATTTCCTTTCTTCCCCTGAGCGAGAAAGGAACATAGTCAGTAAAATACAGAATAGCAGCATATATCTCAATTAAAAAATCAAAATATTAGGCGTATGAAATTTGGCATTTCTGGAAATTATTGTTTTGTCTGGCAGAAACATTATTTATTTTCCACCTAGCTTTATTTAAGGTTGTATTTGCTTAGTGGTTGACTGAAATATGCAGCTCTTAAGGAGATTCATTCTGAGATTCCGTTTTAAACATCACGCCTGCTAATTTTTTTTCTGTTTCACACAGCTCTCCAGAGAGCCCATCAGTTCACTCCCCCTTGTTTTCTGGAACTTTAAACTGTATTAGAAAATGCTGACACACTTCTTCAGCTACGTGAAAGTGCCGCTAATGGGGATCACGCCTGACTTCAGAGGAAAGGGACTTTGAAGAAAAATCACAGAACGTTGCAAATAAAGGCAAAATGAGTTGGGGTAGAAAATCCACAGCTAATGATTCCCAAATACGATATGAATAGCACCTTTGCTTTGAGTTACCGGTTAGCACGGTGAACGGATTTTGAGCGGTGTATTTTACACAACCAGATACACGAAAAGCCTTGTTTTTGAGGAAGACATTGTTCTTCATTTCTATTTTTACGACGGCAACACCTCAGATTATGGCTCCATTGTATTAGGGCCAGTGCAAACAGGCGGGCAGGGGCCAGCCTGACAAACTCGCCAACAATGAAGGTGGAGAAGGAAAGTTTCCTGTTTCGCAGCAAAGGGAAATATGGTGCACGGGGAGGGGGGGGACGTGGCTCTTCGGGGCTTTGTCTGTGGCTTTGTCTCAAAACAGAGAAGTCTTTGGGTTTAGGTACTGTTGCAGGCAGGACGTTCCCCTGGGTGATGCTGAGAGCCTGGCAGTCATGTCCTGCTCATCCCTGTGGGACGCTCCCAGGTCCTCTGCTCTTGCAGGTGCATGGAGCAGCAGAGATCAGAACGTGCTGCCCACATGTGCTCTCAGAAAGCAAGAGCACCTACAAGAAGGCCAATGGCATCCTGGGGGGCATCAGGAAGAGTGCGACCAACAGGTTGAGAGAGGTCATCCTGACCCTCTGCTCTGCCCTGGGGAGGCCCCATCTGGAGCACTGGGTCCAGTTCTGGGCTCCCCAGTTCAAGAAGGACAGAGAACTGCTGGAGAGAGGACAGCAGAGGGCTACAAAGATGATGAGGGGCCTGGAGCATCTCTCTTACAAGGAGAGGCTGAGGGACTTGGGTCTTTTTAGTCTGGAGAAGAGAAGGCTGAGGGGGGATCTGATCAATGCTTATAAATACTTCAAGGGAGGGTGTCAAGAGGATGGGGCTGGTATTTTTCAGTGGTGCCCAGGGATAGGACAAGAGGAAATGGGCACAAACTCGAATGTAAGAAGTTCCGCCTAAACCTGAGGAGGAACTTCTTTCCTGTGAGGGTGGCAGAGCCCTGGCAGAGGCTGCCCAGGGAGGTGGTGGAGTCTCCTTCTCTGGAGACACTCAAACCCGCCTGGACACTTTTCTGTGGGACCTGCTGTGGGTGGCCCTGCTTTGGCAGGGGGTTGGACTAGATGATCTCCAGAGATCCCTTCCAACCCCATGTGATTCTGTGATTATTTCTCTTTAGTGGTTGGGACATTGCTGAATTTTCAAGCATGCTGTAATTTTGCATTGATTTTTAATTAAACAGTGCTGATGCTTGTATAAAAAGGCACCTTGGGTTCTTGTGCAGACTTTGTCCGGAGTTGAACTCCTCAAATAACATTTTTTTCCTGGTTCCTGCCCTCTCAGAGTAACATGTCTGACAGAGGACCAGAAATTCATTCAGAAAGTATATCCGCAAAGAAATCAGGCTGCCAGATTGAGTAAACCAGGTATTAACTCAGACACCTCTAAGCTCAGCTGAAGTGGATTCTCCTACATGGAGAAAAGCCAAGTTGCAGAAAAAAAATTATTTTTTTCTTCTGTATTTTTGGCAGCTTAAAACGGTTGTGAGCATCTTTGTGCACCCTCACAGAGACAAACTTAAAAATTTAAACGGCGTTGAGAAACCTTCAAACTCTCTGCTTTGGTGCCACAAAAATGGGAGTCAAAAAATAGCATGCAACATTTCAAACCAAGGCCAGCAAAGAATTAGTGGCTGTTTGAAGGGCAGCAAAGGGACCTGGACAGGCCAGATGGATGGACCAAGGCCCATGGGATGAAGTTCAAGAAGGGAAAGTGCTGGGTCCTGCCATTGGGTCCTACCAACCCCCTGCAGCGCTCCAGGTTTTGGGAGGAATGTCTGGAGAGGTGCCTGATAGAAAAGGACCTGGGAGTGTTGGTGGCCTGTGGGCTGAACATGAGCCAGCAGTGTGCCCAGGTGGCCAAGAAGGCCACCAGCATCCTGGCCTGTGTCAGGAACAGCGTGGGGAGTAGGACTCGGGAGGTGATGGTCCCCAGGCCTAGTGCCGGGCCCTGCCCTTGGGTCCCACCAACCCCCTGCAGCGCTCCAGGCTGGGGGCAGAGTGGCTGGAGCTGCCTGACAGAAAAGGCCCTGGGGGTGTTGGTGGCCTGTGGGCTGAACATGAGCCAGCAGTGTGCCCAGGTGGCCAAGAAGGCCACCAGCATCCTGGCCTGTGTCAGGAACAGCGTGGGGAGTAGGACTCGGGAGGTGATGGTCCCCCTCTGCTCAGGCACTGGTGAGGCCCCACGTCGAGGGCGGTGTCCAGTTTTAGGCCCCTTTACCACAAAAGAGACAATGGAGGCGCTGGAGCGGGTCCTGACACGGGCAAGGAAGCTGGTGAGGGGTTTGTAGAATGTTATGAGAAGAGGCTGATGGAGCCACCACGCTAGTGAGGGATCTGGAGAACAAGTCCTACGAGGAGAGGCTGAGGGAACTGGGTATGTTGAGTTTGGAGAAGAGGAGGCTGAAGGGAGACCTCATTGCCCTCTCCAACTCCCTGAAAGGAGGGTGTAGAGAGGTGGGGGTTGGCCTCTTCTCCCAAGGGAATAATGACAGGAGCAGAGGAAATGGTCTGAAGTTGGGGCAGAGAAGGTTTAGATTCGATATTGGGAAGAACTCCTTTCCTGAGAGGGTGGTCAGGCACTGGAACAGCCTGCCCAGGGAGGCGGTGGAGTCGCCATCCCTAGATGTATTTAAGAAACGTGTAGATGTGGCTCTTCAGGGCATGCTCTAGTGCCCGGGATTATTGGGGTGTGGTGGGGTGTTGTATGTGGTGCTGTTGGTATGGGGCTTAGTTGGTGGGTGTTGTGTGGTGTGGTATTTGTTGTGGGTGTGGTGTGGTTTTTTTGGTTTTTTTTTTTTGCTATGTGGTTGGACTCGATGATCTCAGAGGTCCCTTTCAACCACCGAGATTCTGTGATCTGGGGGTGTTCAGCCTGGAGAAGAGAAGGCTGAGGGGAGACCTTCTCGCTCTCTCCAACTCCCTGACAGGAGGGTGTAGCCAGGGGGGGTCGGTCTCTTCTCCCAAGTCTCAGGAGATGGGACAAGAGGAAATGGCCTCAAGTTGCACCAGGGCAGGTTCAGGTTGGAGATTATGAAAAAATCTTTACATTGAAAGGGTTATTAAACATTGGAATGGGCTGCCCAGGGAAGTGGTTGAGGCACCATCCCTGGAGGTGTTCAAAAGACGGGTGGACATAGTGTTTAGAAACATCAGTTAGTGATGTGGGGTTTTTTCTGTATGGTTTTCTTTTGTTTTGTTTTGTTGTTGTTTTTTTTTTTAATCAGAGTTAGGTTGATGGTTGGACTAGATGATCTTAAAGGTCCCTTCCTACCTACGTGATTCTCTGAAACTATAATTCTGTGAAATCGTTTCCCTATAGTAATGAAACAGCACTGTATTACCTGGCCCTAAACAGCTTCATGATAAAAGAAGTTAAAAAAAAAAAAAAAAAGGCAGGCTGTAAGATTCTTGGGTTCTTGGGTCTGTTTAGCCTCTCAGTGGGCATAAGCAAGCCGTGGGGCTGAGGGCTGGTTTAGCAGAGCTGCAAGGGAGGGAGCTCATGGCTGCTCCCAGGGTTACAGTAGTGCCAGGGCTCTCCTGTACCAACCCTGTGCTTGGTTTCTGAGGTCTTTCCTCACACCACAAATTGGCATTATGAAAGGACATCTCTTTGGCTGCTTTCAAACCCATCCATGTAAGGAAAGCTACCAACAAGCTGCTCCGGGAGACAAATGCCAGGGGGAGGTTGATGTTGGTTTTTAAACCCTCTCTGAGGCTGCCTGCAGGAGGTGGAGGGAGCACCTTGTTCATCTGGGACGTGTCAATCTGTCTGCCCGCTAATTCTCTGATGCAACAGGGCGCTCTGCTCTGCAATTAGTGACCACATCCTGCACTCGATTATGGCTTGTAGCGAAACGAAGTGGAAGGAAAGAGGAAGCAAGCATGGACCACAGAGCTTTGTCCAAAACCCCAAAGACACTGTTAAAAGGAAAAAAAAAAGGTGCATAATTCTTGTTTTAACTGCTGAGCAAAGGACCATTTCCCTGTCCCTTTTGTCTGTGTTCTTCTGTTCTTGTTTCAACCCAAAGTTTGTCCCAGGGAGGCAGCGTAAAAGATTTTCTCCTACGAAATGCAGAAGGTAGGATAAACACAGCTGCTTTCACCTAAGTGCACTTTTTCTCTCTTTCTCTGATCTCCGGAGCTCCTGCAATCACAGCAAAAGTGGGACAAAAACCAGCGCATAAAATGGGGGGTCTACGTTTTGGCTGTAGGTTTTACGCAACCGGGCAGGGAGCAGATGCAAGGAAAGGACTGTCGCAATCTCGACTGCATGGGATGGGGGAGCGGGAGGGTGGGGAAGGTACCGCTCCAGCCCTTTCAAGAGGCCACCCTGCAGTGCAGACCCCCCCGAGAGGACCCTTCCCTCCTGTGGCTTTGCCAGCGGCCAGCGCTGTGTGCGCACGCAGCATCTGCTGCCGGGTGACGTGCTCCTTTGCCAAGTGACATCTTGCACAGATGCTGGCTGAGCTCAGCCTGCACCTGCACGTGTGTGTAACTGAGGCTGCCATTAGCCAGCTTGTTTGAACAACTGTGGTTTCAGCTTTTTTTTTTGTTCTCCCCCCCCCCCCCATATGCTTGCAGCTCCCATTTCTAACCGTTTGATCTCCTGCACACACCAAATCTGTGCTGCAATAGATGCGCTGCAGTTACTGCCTGCTTTTACTGCACAAACCAAACTTGCTCTTCCTCTCTTTCCCCTCTGGCACACAGCCGCTTTGTCTGCTGTTTGGTTTCGAAGCATTTGTCATCCTAGCCAAAAAGTAAGCTGTAATATCTGGGGGATATACCCACTTTGTTAAATAACTCTTAGAACGCGTGTGGAGAGCAGGGCTTTCTCGGGCTTGACGCACATAGTTTTATACCAGAGTGACAGGGTTGAATATCATTTTGCTACGGTTCTTGGAGGGATCCTAGAGGAACAGGGCAGCTTTTTCAGTGACTGTAAATATGGGAAGGTTGAAATGCTTCCTGGTCTTCCTGGAGAATGACTACTTGGAGACAGAAGTCTGGGAGTGACTTCCTGGGTTGCTTCATCCTTGAAGTCAACTTGGATTGGGGAGAGAGGTGGCCACATAAAGTAGTCCAGCGACTGTAGAAATACGTAAGGATTAGGGATCCTTTGTAAATGAGAAGCGGGATTTGGAGGAGGGTGGGAGAGAGAGCACAGGTGGGATTTATAGCCTTCTAGCACTGCAGAACTCCCTCGTGCTGGTCGGTGTAACTGCACCACGTGGCGTTGCTACAGAGCCAGCGTGAGCTGCAAACCGTGGCGGAGATCCCTCTGCCCAAACCCAACGGAGGCAGCAACGGTGTGGCAGAGGGATGCGACACAGCAGCGGAGATGGACGCAGGGATGGACGCAGTGGAGACGCACGGGGCTATTTTTGGCAATTTGACGGCACAGCCAGTGATGCACACCGGCACGCTTCACCGCTGAGGCTCACACGGCGAACACTGCCCCTTGGCATATCTTCTTGAATCATCTCCCCCTTAACTTGCCATACTCCTGCCTTTGTTAGCTGTTTGTACTCCTGTCTCCAGTCGGCATGCAGTGAGAAGTCCACACGGGAAGCACCACTGGGAAGGATGGGACACCACCTCACCCTAGATGTTGGAATGTTGGTACGTGGTGCAGCAGTTCAGCCTGGAGAGCAGGAACCTGCGCTACTCCGTGTGTCTGGGCAGGCTGGTAAGGCATTCTGGTCCTGGTTTCTATACATTCTATTTTTAGGAGACTCCCGCTGCGGCATCTTTCTCCTTGCCTAATGCAAAAAGGTAATGCGCCCTTTATCCAGTTAGGAGAAGATCATCCAGCTCCACACGGGTCAATGAAGAGTCAAAAGCATCATTTAATGCTTGAACTTTGCTGCTGGCCCCTGCCTGTGGCTGCTGCTCGCCGGGAATCCAAAGCAGCTGCTGGGAGAGGAGCCGCAATGTGTGCAGCTGAGGGCGAGAGGCCAATTGTTTCTGAGTCGGTGGCATTTTTTTTTTTTTTCTTCCAGGAATTTTGCTGCATCGTGACTTAAAGGTCATCTTTCTCTTGGCCAGGAAAAAAAAAAGGGCTGAGTCCAATCCTACCCCTGCTCCGGGGTCTTTGCTCAAGGGGACTGGTCTCATGATGTGGGTACAGAGGAGGAGGGACAGACACTTCCACTAGGTTTATTCCCAATTTAAAACATTACTAGGAAAGGCCTGATAAATCCTTTCTGAGGAGGTTTGGGGCTTTTTAGCCTGGAGAAGGCTGAGGGGAAACCTTATCTATGTTTACAAGTACCTAAAGGGTGGGTTGAAGGAGGATGGAGCCGGACTCTTTTCAGTGGTTCCCAGTGACAGGACGAGGGGCAACGGGCACAAGCTGGAACATGGGGTGAGGGTGGCAGAGCCTGGAAGAGGCTGCCCAGGGAGGGTGTGGAGTCCCCTTCTCCGGAGATTTTCAAGCCCCGCCTGGATGCTCCTGAGTGATGTGCTCTGGGCAACCCTGCTTTGGCAGGGGAATTGGACTGGATGATCTCTGGAAGGTCCCTTCCAACTCTGACAATTCCCTGATTCCGTGATTTTCTCCTCAAAATCTGCGATCTCATCTCCCCCCCCATCAAATTCCCCAGGAGGTCGTCATGGGCATTAATCTTGCTCTGGTGGTTCACCCCTGGTCCCCACACCCCTCCCCGGTTGAGGAGAAACTTCCTGCCTCTGAGTCAGCCCGGCCATGGGACCGGAGGGAGACAGATGGAGACAGAAATGGGCTCTGCTCGCCCATCACATCCTCCCTGCTCCCTCTGGGGCGCGGGGTGAAGCTCTGCCCTGCTCCACCACCCCGCGCATCCCTACGTGCCACAGCAACCGGGTCTTTTCCAACCCTCTGCCCCCTCGCCGCCGTGCCGAGGCTGGCCTTGGGGGAGCAGCGGGCTGACTTCCAGCACGGGGATCTGTAGGCTCGCGTTACATGCTTAGGAAATACCCATAAAATATCAGCTCGTTAGACACGCTCGGTAATGGAGGTACATCAACAATGAGTCAGATTTGCTGTTTGTCATCGCGGCTCGCCGCCCAGGCACTCTGCCCGGCTTCCTGCCTGGTTTCTCCCCCTGTACAATGGGGAGGGGAAAACAGGGAGAGGGTTAATGGGCTGACGGCTTGGGCTAATGTGGTCCACTTCAAGCAACGCATCTTCTGAAGTTCCCTGTGACCCACAGAAATGACCTAAGCCCCAAAAATAACTCAGCGAATGAATACGGAAAAAAAAAAAACCACCATTATCTTGACCCGTGTCTTATGCTGGCTTTTTATAAAATGTTCTTTTAAAGGAGCGGCCAAGAAATTTTCCTTTAAATGAAAGCCTATGAAAGGAAATATCTTATATTTGAAAGGTGAAACCGATCACTTTTCTCTAAAGATAGACAAAGGTGGAATTTTAGGTGTTTATTTGGAAAATATTGAGTTGAATGAAATTATAGGGGGCAGAAAAGAAAGCCTGGTTTTCAGCAGTTCTGTTGAGAGCTGCAGCTAGAGCAATTTCTTTTATCCACATCTCAGAAGGAAGGAAGAACAGCCTTTGGTCCTGGATGGATGATGTGCGATGTTTTCCTCCTCCTGTGACACAGACTGCAGGTGGAAGTCCCAATCCAGTCCATCTGCAAACTGCTTTCTACGGGCATAATTTTCAAAACTGTTGGTAGGAAGGTTATTTACACACACGGAGACTTGACTTGCAAACAGCTGACACGCTTGTGGTGACAGAGAGTTAAAAGAGGGCGGAACGTATCTGAGGTGCACGTCCTTCCTTGTACGAGCCGCTGAGGAGACAGCATTTATCCAAGTGGATGTGGTGCTCGTGTCTCTGGATTCATGTGGTTCCACTGCAGTCTTTGCAGTTGCAGGACTGGCGGTGTCAAACCATCTGTAGGAAGAGCTTTTGTCCCTTTGAATGTCACTTATGTCAAACGGTGGAAAAGCTTAGAAGCCAGCGCTGACATTAATGCAAACAGAGCTAAATTTCTCTTCGAGTTCCGATGATAAACACTTCGGCCCTGATCCTGCGGTTGGATGTGTGTGGGCAGATGTGTGTGTGTGTTCTCGCAGAGCCTCGACTGCCGGGAGAGGACACTTGGGTTTTTAAGTCAACTATTTGCCTTGATTTTTTTGCAGGACAGTGTCTTAGTGAGGGGTTTTGAAAGGCAGCCGAACAACCGTAGAGCACAAAGCCACCAATTCTCACTGCCAACTGTACTTCATAAGTGGCTTGGGCTCTTCTGCAACTCTAAGCTCACTTTATTGTTCAAGAAGTATTGCCTAAATATTTCTAATTTTCCATTCCCCCCCCCACAAACACTCACTTTCTTCCATCTCACTAAATATCATCTTATTACCAGTCATAGGGATCTGAATATCGCCCTCAGCTACTCAGGTAAACCCCCTCATCTTCAACCAATTAGACCCCAACCAGATAAAGGATTAGCCTTGCATGCAAACACAGAGATATCCATGGGGTTTTCATAGGTGTGTTGTGTGTGCAGTGAATCTCGGAATCTTGAATTTTACTCAAATCTTTTAAATGGACAACCAGGCATTAAAATAATAGTTGAACATTTAGTTTCAGATATTAGGAATATATTCCGATATTGTGTGTGTGTGCACCCAAGTTTTTTTCTTGGCAGTAGAATCATAGAATCATATGGGGTTGGAAGGGACCTCTGGAGATCATCAGATCATCTGGGTCTACCTAGAGGAGGTTGCACAGGATCTTGTCCAGGTGGGTTTTGAATGTCTCCAGAGAAGGAGACTCCACCACCTCTCTGGGCAAAATGAGAAGTAATGAGAACTGAGTGAACACAGTTCTTCTAAGCTTTGTGACAGTGAATTTTAAGCGAGAACACACCACTTCTGTCATTCTTAAAGATGCTGTTGCTGCTAGAAAATGCCCTGTAAGTTTGTCCTGCCAAAGAGGCTGTTTGTCCTTCTGTCAATGACACACGTAGGAGCTGTGCTCTCAAGAGATGTCTGTTTCTAAAAGATCTCTTCCCTTTCAGGCTTTCCGAGATCATGCTTCAACATAAGACTTGAAAATCTTAGATGTCAGCAAACAGTGGGACAATCTGTCAAGCACCTTCAAAGTCTAAGTAAATTGTCTTTTTTTCCATCACCGTGTAAACTTAAAAATGTGGAGAAATCCCATCAACTTTGCTACCAAATTTATTGTTGTCCAGCCTGCACTTCTCCTGTTGTAGTGACTTTTTTATATATGCCCGGAGCACCCAGCTGAACACTCCGGTTATGTTCTCAGTTCTTTGGTGTTTCAGCATTTCTGAAGTCTCCCTTGGGTTGAGTCCCAGTGAGTCAATGGAAAAAGTTCTGTTGACTGCACTGGAAGCAGGAACTGGCTTTTAAGACTCCCTTCCTAGTCTGAACTTGACACTGTCTGTAATTCATAACACATGCAACTAGAAGGGTAATAACAGCCCAGTAACTGTTCACTGTCACCCTTAAAAGTGAAATCTGTGCAAAAAGGGAATATGTGTGCACTGTACTCCTCTATGCTCTGGATTTGGAGATCCTTCTTTAGAGTACTAATGATGCTTTGCCCAGAAGGTTTAAGAGCTGCCACTTTGAGTATGAGAAGAAATCATGAGCCTTGTCAGATGGTTTAAACTGGTGTTTGAGGTCAGCCAAACTGTAAGAAAATGCTCATTTGGAGTTCAGGCCTATTAATAAATTATGTCAGCTTTACACTCATTAGTTATGAGCCATGTCATACGGGCTGATGCCCCTTTTGTGGCCATACAGAAATCACCTATCAAGTAGCACAGGACTAGTGTGATCCAACACCAGATGCCAAAGTTTAGGACTCTGAAATCAGCAGGGCAGAGTTTGCCCTTGCTCTGAAAACGAGTTCATGGGCTGCACGTAATGATGGATGAAGATGATTGCAGCTAATCTTGCTGGCTGGGATACTCTACTGGCTTAAGCGCAGGCACAAGAGATGTTGGTCCTCTCATGTATAAGGCCAAAGAAAGTAGGGGAAAGGAAAAAAAAAACAGAAAAGGTTCAGGAAGAAGCTTTCAGAAGTACTGGAGAAAGTGAAGAAGTAGGTGAAGAAGTGGCTGAAGAAGTTCTGAAGAAGCTTTTCAGAAGTGTTGGAGAAGTGCTGGAGAACATGTTTTCACCTCAGGAAAGAGGCAGATCTGGACTGTAAGCTGTACCCAGACGTGTCCATCATGAGTATAAAGGGGACTAAGAGTAGTGAGGCTGAACTTTGCACAATGTGAAAACCCGCCCATGTCTCATGTCTCCACTGTATACAACACGCTCAGGAAAATGGCCCTGTTGTACCCAGTTTTCCATATTTAATAAAAAAAAAGACTGCATTGTCCTTTCCAGGCACAGCCCCAATGCAAATTCATAAATGTGGTTAATATGACTGTCTTGCTTCCACAAGTTTTTTTCTTACAGTCCCTACTTACTAAAATGTTAAGCCCTTCATTGAAATTCCACCTCCAGGGGAACAGCCCTCCATCAGCTGTGCCTGGGAAAACAGAGCGAGTGATGACAGCAAAAGCATTGTGATGGGCTTTTCTGTGCTCTCCTGGCATTCTTTGGAAAATTTTCCATTATTTTGGCTAAGAGGTCAGTACTGCTGTGGAAACTCAGCTGTGCTTCTGATTCTCTGTTATCAAGCAAAACATAACATCATTTAAAACAACTACCAAAATCAGAAACCAGTCCTTGGAAAGCTTGGGAAGGGTCTGTTTTAATAATACTTTATTTTTTTTTTCAATGATTTTGTGACTCAAGCAGCAGTGAGTTACCATACCCATCTGGCCATATATATTTAGATATAAATTGTTTACCACAGAGGAGAACATTTGCACATAATTTTACAAGGAGGGGTGGAAGCTGTCGTAGTTTACTTCTCCTCCTCTCTCTCCCCTCCCTGGCTCTTTAGATTTAATTATTATCTTTTGTCCTCATTCCTTTGACTAATAACCTTTAAATGAAAGCAAAGGCTTTTGGTGATGCACTGAGAAAGGTCTCAGCTTGTGCAACATGGCTCTCTAAACGATATGAGAGGCTGCCAGTTCAGGGCAAGCCATTGGAACCAAGAAATTGGTGGAGATATCTCCCAGGTTGTGTTGACAGATAAATCAGGGTATAATATTTTGCACACATGTGACATCTCATGAAGATACGAATGCCTATTGTATTTCCTCCTAAATATGCTAAAATAGAATCTGCCACAGGATCTGCCACGGATCTGGTTATCCTCGTGTTTTGTTGGTGTCTTTATGGGGACTCGTTTGCAGCAGTAATTAGTATTCTAAAATTCCTTTTTTTTTTTTTTTTTTAATAGGCTCACACACACATATAGAAAGACTTTCAGACAGAATTTGCAGACGCACTCCTGCAACGAATTTGCACTCCTCTGGCCATGAGATTCGCCTGCAGATTGAAGAGACCCACCTCTCTCAGGTTGGACTTTGGTGGAAGAAAACAGCAGTGGAGGGGAGGAAGGTAGGCAATACAGCAGACAACGTGGACTGTTCCCTAGCATCATTTAAGGGCTGCTACGAACGCCTGAGTAATGACACCAGAAATTTCACGAAGGCAGAATATGTGTTTCAGTGTATAATTATGTGGTTGCAATGTAGTGATATGGATAATTATCACCATTTTAAGACGCTCTTTAATCCTCTTTTTTTTTTTTATTTTATTAGAGCTATTTCATGGACTATATTATCCACTACAGGATTTGGAAATTACTTGGTTTGTTGTGGGGTTTTTCGGTTTGGTTTTGGTTTGGTTTTTTTTTTTTCATTTTTCATCAATCTCTACAAGTTGCCGCTGTGTATGTGTTGAGCACAACTCCCTGGCAAATAACACAGCTGAAGACCAAAATAGCTCTTATGCCACGTCCTGATGCAGGGACTGACCACAAATGCAACCGCAGCTCCAGGACAGGCAAAGGCTGTCACTTCTTTTGGCGCACATTTATTTCAATGAGTGACAATCTCTCATCTGATCCATGTGGATATTTTGTGGAGCAAAGTCCTAAATTTCAAGCCTTGTAACTTGCGCATATGTTCCTGCCACCCACCAGGGACTAGTAAGATTCCAGTTAGAACAGGCACTCTCGATTTTGCTTGCCTTGTACTGGGAGATATATGAGCGTGCTTGTTTATGTGAGACTGGGGAGAACAAAGGCTAATTAAATCCCACCCTTCCAATAGGATATATATTTTTTCAACCCTGAAGCAAATTTTCTATGTCTGTGTGTCTTGGCTTTTAAACTTAATAGCCTGCAGGCACCAACCACGTCAGCAAAGAAATGGAAAGCTCATTATGATACTATTAGAAGGTTTAAAACTTAAAACCAGAGGCTATAACAACAGCAAGTGGGATATCAAAGACGTGCCCTTCTACTTGGGCTTTTCACGGAATTCAGGCTGGAGGGATGCTGTGAAGGTTGTTTTACTGTGCCTGTGCACTCTCCAACCATCACAGTGTGTGGAGGGTATAATGACTTCTTTTTGGATATTATTGTAGATTCCTGTTTGACCAGATAAGCAGAACAAAAACGGACAGTATGACTTTTGGAGGTAAAGATGTGCTGTTGGGCTATGTGAATGAGCACTCAGTCCCTGCCCAAGCTTGTTCTGAACAGTGTATCTGCAATGAAATGATTGTGCCACATGAATTTTGCTGGGCAGTTAATTCAGTTTTACAGCTGGCCCACAGGTTACAGTATGTATTTTACTAAAAAGACCACCATATTCTAAATTTTGAGTTGTTGGAGGTGATTTGGTCGGTTGGTCTCTTTTCCCAAATCACAGGCAACAGGACTAGAGGAAATGGCCTCAAGTTACACCAGGGGAGGTTCAGACTGGATATTAGGAAAAATTTTTGCACCGAAGAGTTATCAGACATTGGAATGGGCTGCCCAGGGAGGTGGTTGAGGCACCATCCCTGGAGGTGTTCAAAAGACGGGTTGATGTAGTGCTGGGAGATACGGTTTAGTGATGGTGTTTATTTTTGTCAAAATTAGGTTGACGGTTGGACAGGATGATCTTTAAGGTCCCTCCCAACCTAGAAGATTCTGTGATTTAGGCTATTCTGTATGTAGGGACTCCTGAAAAAAGGATTCTTTTCTTCTGTCTTGAGCTTTCTATTCTCTGTTCCTCACTGGTCCCTCTGGACTGTTACCTTACTGCTCAGTATTATTTTTTCCACACAATCCCCACCCTTGATGTTTGCAATACTGGAAGCTTTTCCCTACGGACCTTATTTTCTACACCTTCTATTATTGTTGTGACCTTCTGGGACACTTCCCATTTCAAGAGCATTCTTTGGAAGGCTGATTGACCACAAAGAGAAAAAATTACAACCTCATCTCACAGGACGCCTGTTTCCATCCTTCTTAATCCCATGGTGTCCTTCCCCATGCTCATGTGGGGTGCAGGGTTGGATGGGGAGTGCTGTTTCTGGACCAGTGAGGATGCTGCCCCCCTGAAAGCAAAATGCCTCTCTCTCTGCCACCCAACTGTTTCTACATAAGCAAAAATTCTAAGGCTCTATCTGCATGTACGTGCTCTGAAGGAAGTCTCCTGTATCCTGCACTGTTGGTTTCCTAAGAGGAAAAAAAATTATAAAATAAATGTGCTTGGAGGAGATCCTTTTGGGGGATGCGAAGCTCCCTCGAGGAATGAGGCCCTGAGCCAAAAGCATCAGGTGCAGCTGATCCCACTAAAGCTTTGGGCTTATGAAGGGGCTGAGTTGGTGGAGGAGAAGTGGGAGGGTTTCTGGCAGGCTGGAGGCTCGTAGCACTGTCCTATCTCCTCTGCTTCCCTTCATGTGTTAACGGTGGCCGAGGTGCGCAGAGGTGCTGTTTCGGGGGGCTTTGGTGCTTAAACACAAACCATAGGTTCCCTCAGCCCTCACCAGTTCCCTCAGCCTCTCCTCGTACGACTTGTTCTCCAGACCCCTCACCAGCTTGGTGGCTCTCAGCACTTGAATACGGGAACTTCCAACATTTTACATTATTTCTGTCGGCTACAGACAAGTATACGACGCTGTCCTTTGAAAGCCAAACCCTAGAAAGCATGGGTGGCCAGTATGGCTCACACAATGGTCTGTGCTAGTCACTGGTGAAAAACATGGTTGGTGCTTAGGACACTTCTAATGGAAACCTTTGATTTTGAGACATGGCAGTTGTATTTAAAAAAGCTTTTGGTCCTAGTAAGAAAGGCTGCATGTTAAGCTATTGTTTTCCAGGGTTGTTTTTTTAGGAATTGCCATACACCTTCCTGAAGTTTCCAGCTCAGGTGTGATGGGGCAAATGATGCTGGCTGGTGTCTGAGCCTACGCAGAGAGGACAATACTGGATTTTTACAAAGGAAACTTGATGGTACCAATCAGGATAAGGACTTTGCACCATCTGTTAAATACCAGGAACTAATTTGCTTTTCACTTCCACCCCACCGCCAAAACAAGCTTATATCTAAACCTGCAGTCCGTGGCAGACTGGGTGGGCAAACCCTGTAGAATTCATGCAAAAAACCAAAGGGGGGTGGTGGTGGTGGATAATCATTTCCCCTCTGTGTAGGCTGACAAACAAAAAGGTTTGGATGGATACAAGAACAGCATCATTTCACGCGTGCCCGAGTGCCTCAGCACAGACATAACATTGAATTGATGGCAAAAGTGTGTGGCAGCAATTGTTGCCATGAGAGTTACTCTGGAAGGAAACACACACACACAAAAATCATTTAACTCACTCACCACTGTAAGTTAATTTGGACATGTTATATTCCCAGCACAGTTATAAACTTAAAAATAAGCACAGCCAGGGCTGTAGATGAAGGGGCACTGGGTGGTGTAACAGCTCAAATGTGCTCCAGAATATACCAGAGTGTAGTTTACAAAAAACTGCCTTTTAAATCCTATGCCTACAATCTATTTCTTTCTGGAACAAAATATGGTGTTTCCAGCCTACAATATGAAGTGAGTCATCATATTGCCATTCTGCTCCCAGCACAATTGGAGCATACCTATGGTATGAAGTGGGAGAAATATTTGGCCAAGAAGAAAGCTCCAGAATTTTTTTTATGTACTGTCAAGACATGCTTAGTAAATGGAGAGTATTATTTTCACATTGCGCAATTCAGACTTTCCTCATTCTGGGGTTTGTTTCAGCAAAACACGCGAGCGTGTGCTTATCTTGAATTAGCATTTAAGCCCGGATGTCTGTTAACATACTTATGGGGAGGACTTTCCTAAGGGTTGGGGCTTCCAGACACACACGGAGACAAACATTTTCTTACACCTGCACGGGGGCGGGATGAAGTCTTGGAGGTAGATATGGAGGGTTGGGTGTTAGTGGCAGAAGGCACATGGACTTGCAATGGTCTGTGGTCCTTTATCCTGCATTTCTGCTGTTTTTCCAGTGATCTTGGACATCCCTTGTGTGGGCATGGACTCAGCCAGGCTGTGGGAAGAGGAGTAAACAGAAAGCCTGGCTGCCCAAGTAGGAAGGCTTTGGGGCAGTGGATGAGATCCCCATCCCAGCCACGACACCAGGCACGTCGCCTTCAGCAGAACAGATTTCAGTCTGGGTGTATAAACAGGCACCAAAACAAAGGGCGAAGCAATCAGGGTCTGTGTGGCTGGCTGGGGAGTTATTTGGCAAAGGAAACAGGGCTTAAACCTTGAACTCTTCCAGGTGAAGAACGAAGACAGGAGCCACTTGTGTGCACGTGGGATGGCAGGTGGAGTGGCTTGTGGGTAAAGCTATGGTCCGTGACACGGATGATTTTGGCCTTGATTCCTGCCCTGCCGCGGTGTGACCCTCCTAACGCCAGTGTTATCCTCCAAAGAAAATATGAGTGTTGACACAAACCTGCTTTTATATAAAATTCGTGAGCTCCCATGTATTACTACGCTTATTCTGGAGACTGTTTATGGGTTGGAGTGTATACACTACTCCTCGATATTAAATACTATTAACTGCTGTGATGCCTGCTGCCTGCGGGGCTTTAATAATCGAGATTATCTAAAATAACACTGCTTCATTTTATTTTTAAGCATCGGCTCGGCGAAGCGGCGGCGGCAGCGGCAAGAACCGAGGTGAGCCGGGGGAGAGGGTGTGATGGCGCTGTACAGAGGGGTTTCCGAGCTCAGGGACCCCCAGCTCACAGCCCCAGCCGGAACCCGGAAGCCCGCAACAACCAATCAGGAGCGGAGGGGGCGTGGCCAGGAGTCAGGCGGAGATTTAAACGCGGCCGGAGCAGGCCCTCAGGCGCGCGGCGAAGCGGAGGCAGCGGCCTCACAGGAGTGCGGCGCGTGACAGGTGAGTTCAGGCAGGCCCGGCCTTCTCAATAACGAGAGCTGAGCAGTGTGCGCAGCTTCGGGCAGCAAAGAGATAAAACCATGGTTACAACTCGGCCGAAGGCTGTTAAAAAAACTGAGCGTGCCCTAGCAGAGGCCCCACACAAACATGCAGCCACCCAGGCAACGGGCTGCAGCGAGTGCTGGAGCCTGGCACTTGCACTGGAAGGCTGTGGAGTCAACACCTGTGTGAGGTGTGAGCAGATCAATGATCTGCTTAGTCTAGTGGCTGAACTGAAGGAAAGACTAAGGTCTATAAGGGAAAGTGAAAGAGAGTTGAATTTGTTGTGCAAGGCTCTGCAGATCCCCTCAGGAGAGGGAGGTGACCCAATGAGCAGAGGGGAATGGACACAGGTGCCCAGTAGGAGAGGCAAGGAAAACCTCTCACAGCCCCCCTCACCCTTCCAGTTGCCCTTGCACAACAAGTATGGTGCACTGGATGTTGAGGGAGAGGCAAATGAGAAAGTTGAAGAAACATCATCTGGGGGGTTGCCTAAAGCAAACCAGTCCCCCCCTCATATCAGTACTTGTACCCTAAAAAAAAGAGGAGAGTAGTTGTTATTGGGGATTCCCTTCTGAAGGGAACAGAGGGCCCCATATGTCGGCCAGATCCTTCCCACAGGGAAGTGTGCTGCCTCCCAGGGGCCCGGGTCAGAGATGTCACTAGAAGGCTGCCTAGTCTGGTAAAGCCTGATTACTATCCGTTAGTAGTTATGCAGGTGGGAAATGATGAGGTTGAAACCAGAAGTTTAAAAGCAATCAAAAGGGACTTCAAGGCACTGGGAAAACTAGTTGAGGGATCAGGGGCACAGACAACTTTTTCATCAATACCCTTGGTTGCAGGTTGTAATACTAATAGGAAGTCATGCATGATTAACAAGTGGCTTAGGGAATGGTGCCACCAACAAAAGTTTGGGTTTTTCGACCTTGGCAAACTTCATACGGCACAAGGTCTGCTAGTAACAGATGGGGAACATCTGTCTCAGAAGGGCAGGAAGATCCTGGCATATAAGTTGGCACGGCTTGTCAAAAGGGCTTTAAACTAGGCTTGAAGGGGGAGGGGGTTAAATACAGGATAGCCTGCAATGAATTGCTTAACGTTAGGCAGCGTGTGCGTTATTATGCTGTGCTCCTAAATGAAGTGTGTTTTTTGACCAAACAGCCCAGAAATCTCTCTTGCTCTCGGTAATGAGAGCTCACAGAATCAGAGACCTGATGAGCATTTGAACCCTCCAGAGTGTGAAATAATAGTGGCCAGCTGGTGCCATTTCAGTTGGGAAAGCAGTGAGCAAATGGCAAAGACATGAGGCTTAAATCGTGTTCATACCGCAACACTGAGGACCACTAAGAAACTGGTTTGGATTGGTTTTAAGAGGATTTCAGAACAAAGAGGTTTCTCAAAATCTCTGCCCTTTCTGAACAGCAACATTCCTCTGTACATGCAGGATCTCAGGACGCTGAGTTTGGGAGTAGGTTCTGGAAAACAGATTGCATCTACCACTGCTGAGCCCTCTGGGGAAAGTAAGATGAAAGAACCATCAGGAAATGTATCCCTATATATTTCTTCAAACTCCTTTCCTTCTGTTAAAATGCTGAATTGCTACTGCCAGGTTCATAAGGCAGGTTGGGGTGTCCGAGCAGGCTCCCTGTTGTTTAACAAAGAGACGGGTATGTCAGACCCTTTTGCGGGATGTAGCTGTCGATGATGGGTTGGTAGCCAGAAAGCCAGTGCTAAAGAAATCTGGGGGCTGGTTATGGAAAAAAATACATCTTCTGTAATCACAGGAAAACACCGGGGACAAGTTAATTGGCTCCTATGTATCATTTCTTCATCATAAGCTTACTATTTGCTTTGTAATTCTTTAAACAATATGAAACAATACTTTCAAGAATAGTCGTAGGGCTGTATCCTTTCGAGCAGTCTTTCAGCCTGCGTTGCCATCTATGCCTATGTTTTCTCACTTTGAAAAAGCTCTTTCCTTACCCAAGGGTATGTGGGTGATGGAAAACTGCAGAGTTTATTCTAGCAAATTTTCTTTCCTTCATAAACATTTTTCTCTGGAGTTTTTCCCACCCTTATTCCCTCAGACATATTGATCTCCATAGGGCTTACTGCTTCCTAGTCCAAGATCTGTTTTCTTTTAAGCCAGCTACGTGTCTGGGAAATATACACTCTGGTGTTCCAAGAGGGCAGAAAGAGGTATTTCTAGAAATAGCAAGATGACAAATAAATAGAGAGAAATTCTGGTCTTGGCTACCTTACTATAAACTCAGCCCATAGATTTTTTTTTTTTTTTTTTTTTCCCTAGAACTGAGGTTTCCCATCTGTCAATGGGCGGATATAAATCCCACCAGACATTGAAGAGACATCTGGAGTGTATCCATTGCACTCCCAGTGTCAGTGACCATCACCCAGTTACCATACATTTTTGCTGAGCAAGGGAATTTGTCATCTTCCTTCCAAATGGGTGATTGCAAAAAATGTGATATGTCTTACGTCCTCTTCTACAGCTACTAGAAGTCTCTGATACCAAGACTCCTACTTAGTGCTTGTGTTTCCATAGCCAGAGGCTTAATGAGCATATGAAGGAGGCATTTTATAAACTAATGGGGTGGGTGCTGAGGGATGGGATGGCTGCTGTCCTGCAGAGAAGACACTGATGTCTGCAACAAGAGTGTGGCCAACAGAGGAACCAGGAACCTTCAGCAGCTCAGGAAGCTGAACAAGGGGATTTGAACATCTTGGTTCAAAGGGCATTTTCCAAGGAACCCAAAATGCTTATTTTCAAGTTGAATTGGAATAGGGTCGGTCCTCAGCTCTACAAGGTGGCTTCAAAAACTCCAACTAAAGTTTTCGTAAGTGAGAGAGAGAGAGAGATTTTTCCATCCTCTCACTTCTGGCCACAGCCTGAGGTGCCCAGACAAGAGACCCAGCTACATTTTTTCTACCCCAGGAAAAACTCCACCGTACAGCATGAACGCCAGCGTTCACGTTCCTTCTGGGCTTTGCACGTTTTCTCAAGTTGGTGTTTACCTTGCCTGATCTGCCCTGACATTCTGGTGCCTGTTACTGTTTTCTCTTATTGTTGCTGGTGAACTCTGGCTGTTTATATGGGATTATGGTGGAGTTGGTTGTCTCTCTGAGATTTTTTCAATACTGGAGTGTTCCTGCCCCAAGCTGAGACGGCATCTCTGATTCCCCTGCTGATCAATCTCTTTTTCTTCTGCATATGCAATTTAAAAACTTTCAGAGAAATAAAGTTAATTTACTAGACCCCGTAGTTAACAGCGGTTGCATCTGTGAAATGGTGAGTGGCATTAGGACTGTTGTCTTTACTTAGCAACAGGCATCTGTGCAAATGATTTGGAGGAAAATTCCCTGAAGTGGAAACTGTAGACTATAAATTAATATAGCAAAGAAAAAAATTTTGTGAAAAAAAAATTTGGGAAATAAAATCCCCAAACATATGGTTTCTTTGTAATCTAATAAGTCTTTTTTTGACAAAAGTAAATCACAGTTATGAATATATGAACATTTCCTTGCATCTCCTACAAATATACAAGGGGAAAATTAATACTTCCTTCTTCAGAAACTATCTGTTTTATGTCATTAGCAGTTTGCACAGAAATGCATTAAGGAAATTGTCTGCTTCTTTCACTTATTTTATTCATCTACTTGTTGGCCTTTTATTGTATGCCACACATTCCTTCACTTCAAGGGTTTCCTGACTTAGTTTTGCTTGGCCTCAGCTCTGTGAGTCTTCCAAAACCAGATGAACCCAGCAGTTTGTGTGAGCATAGCTAACCTTGAACAGCATTGCCTAAAAATCTATTATTTCCTCCATTTTCAATACCAAAATGTATTTACTGTGATTTCCTCATACCGAGGATCCTCAGACTAAAAGCTATGTATTCTGGCAATAGGAATAAATATTTAGAACTGATATAAACTATATCTAATTTTAGGTATCCCCACCCACTATGCTCACTGGGAAATAAAACCAATCTCTTTCAGGTTACGCTTCTAGATCTTCTAAGGAAGAAAATCCATTAGGTACCATTGGTAGTGCCTTCTCATTACCTCTGATGACTCTGTTTTCCTTCTTGCCTGAGAAGTCACAGCAGGAGCACATTAAAAAGGGTTGCCCATATTGTTGATCTGAAATTCAGTGGCCCTCAGACACCTCAAATGAACTTCTTCAGGTCAGGTGTAATTCACACTAAGACAGGATTTTGAACACTTGGCCGAGAAGCTCCTGGGAAGGACAAATGGAATGTATCCTTTCTATCAAATAGCAGTGGCCTGGTTTGTTAATGTGACAGATAATTGAAATGCAGCTCTATATAGGGGGGCTCTTCAAAGTGGCCTGACAGTAAATGATCTCAGAAGCATCAATATAGGTTGAATTTAAAGCTCAGACTAATTGAACACAACCTAATTTCCCTAACCACGATGACGTCCTTCCTAACTTCACAGGGCAGGAGCTCCCAATCAGGTCCTTCACAGTATTTTTCCTCCATAATCTACAAGCAGCATCACTAGAATGTGGCCACTGGCACCATCCACTGGGCATCACGGCTTAAGTCCTTGTGCCTTGTGTGTCACTAAAAGGGGACAACTCATGGGAGCGAGGCTGTGTCTGGCTGAGGGGAGATGCACTTTGAAAACCTTTGAGAGTGCTTGGGCTATCTTCCTTTTTCCAGAAATCGAACCTATGTGGTCTTATTAATGAGAAATGTCCATTTATTAGATATGATTGCGATGACAAAAGTCATCAAAGGAGAAGAGGAGAAAAAAACACTTTGCAAGCAACCTGTATCAGCCACAGTGTGTGACAGAGCTCGAAGACTCTTCTCTTCCAAGCGCTTGCCTGGTTCTGCTATGAGGTTTGTGAAGGCTTGCAAGGATTCCCAACCTCTCCCTGCAATTCTCGGAGCTCTTCCTATTGAGAGAGCCCAAAACCACACCTGAGCTCATGGTATTTGAGGCATTTTCCTTGGAAATTTTTGTGTCTGTTGTGCAAACATTTCTTTTAGAGGAAGTGGGAGTAATCTTGCCCTTGGATAGTAATGATTACAATATCATAGCTGTAAAGTGGATAATAACAGTAACCAACTAGAACTGGCTGGGGAGACGATAATTCAGCTTTGCAACAACTTCTGAGGTTTACAATTTGTTTTCGTTTTACAATGGAATGAAAACAAAACCTTCAGATATTATGTTTTCAATTTAGGCCTTTTTTTTTGCCGCACTGTCAGGAATAACCAGAGGGCCCTGGACCTCAAGAATTTGTCCTTCCAAGTATTTAAAAAATGTTTCAACTTTCATGAATCAGCATTTTCTTCTGGTGGGATAGTTCATCAAAAATGCTCTGGCCAGAACTTTTGCTAACCCCAAAAGTTCAAAATCATGAGTTGCATCCCCCAAAACACAGTTTCTACAAATAACTTGGTTTATGATTTATGGATTGTTTCTGGACTGTCTTCTCTTAAACATACCTTTCCCCTCCATCCTCTGAGGATGTACATTTCTTTCCCACCCTCCTCCAGTTCTTCACTCCTGTTTTCTTGGGCTTTTTTTCTTTTTTTTTTGGCTTGGCTCTTTTGACCTTCCCTAGCTTATGCACAAGAAGCAAAGCTGGGATAATATTTTTATGGTGTGCTGTGGCAGGGCTTTGCCAGGAAAGAGATGGCTGCTGGATGGTCTCTGCAATGAATAGTGGTCACTGCAGGGTGGTCTCACTACTGTCCTGCGAAGCCCTGTTTGGATGCTCATTGCTTTTCACTCATCTCAGATGGCATTTTCTGTCGGGAAGAGCTGACATCTGTCAGAAGGCAAGAACATCTGCTGTCTGCAGCCCTTGCCAGCTCGGCAGTGCTTGAGGAAATCAGAGAAGACACACGGTAATAATTATCACTCAGCTTGTGGGGCAGCCGCTATGTGTGCAATGCCTGTGGTTTGGTTTTGGACCCAGCTGGCTCAGAGATGGCTCTGCAGGACCCATATCTAGTTCTGGCCAGCTCCATGTCCCATGCTGTACCCGGGCATGCTTTGGAAAGACATACTGTCGTTCATCTTCCCTAACATTTCAGGTGGGAAGACCCACCTGAAGCAATGTGGAAAACAAATACCAAGAGAAGGAAATGGCTTGTATTAGAAGGGATCCTGGCTTGTATTAGAAATAGTGTGGCCAGCGGAAGTAGGGAGGTGATTGCCCCCCTCTACTCAGCACTGGGGAGGCCACACCTTGAGCATTGTGTCCAGTTTTGGGCACCTCGATACAAGAGAGATGTCGAGGTGCTGGAGTGGGTGCAGAGGAGGGCAACAAAGCTGGTGAAGAGTCTGGAGAGCAAATCGTATGAAGAGCGATTGAAGGAGCTGGGACTGTTTAGTTTGAGGAAGAGGAGGCTGAGGGGAGACCTCACCACTCTCTACAACTACTTGAGAGGACATTGTCAGTGCTGGTATCTTCTCACAGGTAATTAGTGATAGAACAAGAGGGAATGGCTTCAAGCTGCAACAGGGTAGGTTTAAACTGAACATTAGGAAAGAGTTTTTCACAGAAAGAGTGGTCAGGCATTGGAATAGGCTGGACAGGGACGTGGTTGAGTCACCGTCCTTGGATGTGTTGAAGAGTCATTTAGATGTGGGGTTGGAGGATATGGTGTAGGGGAGAACTTTGTAGAGTAGAGTTGATGGTTGGACTCGATGATCCCAAGGGTCTTTTCCAGCCTAAATGATTCTATGATTCTAATGTGTGTACTCATTCTGAATGATAGAGTGAACTGCAAAGAGGGGATCAAGACCTGGAAAGACTTAATGTGATGGAAGGTATAAGGTGCTCTCTGATCAGGTGGTCTTCGTATGGATTGTCTCATGGACCTCACCATGAGGTACTGTGAATGCACTTCTGCCAGGTTCTCCTGTGTCTTCAGGAGTTTCCACTATGACTGTTGGGCATAGTCTCAAAATACTGTTTTCCTTGCAAAATTGTTGCAAGACCTTTTTTTTTTTTTTTTTTTTTTTAATCGCTCACTTTTCAAGTAGAGGTCAGGGGGAGGGAAACCCAGAAGAGAGTACCATATGGAGACAACACAAATTACTCCTGTTCCACCATTTTCTTAGCAAGCATTAATTCAGCTCGGGACCTCATTCTGTATTTGTACTCCCCGTTGGTTCTTCCTTCCTTGGAAGCATCAGGAAGAACTTATGGTATGGCTACAAGCAGCTCTTTACAGGAAAAGAAATAAAGAGGGCAATATGCTTCAAATAATGGAAGAATGAATTATTTCACCATTTTAGCAGTTTCCCAGGAGGGAGAGTAGAGGGAGAAAATGCACTTAACACTCTAAAATATTAAAATAACAAGAACCACAGCAACCTCACCCCTCTGGACTTGAACCAAACTGAATGGCTTAGGTAAATTCCCAGCAGATCTCCAAGTGGCACACTCCATCAGAGAATATTGCTATGCATGGCAAGGGAAATTCTCCATATTAATGATATAATGAACTGGCTCAGTTAATTTGGAGTTCTTCTGTACGGCCTGGTTTCTGGCAGATTAGCTGAATATTTTTTGGAATATGAACTCCTCTTTTAATGCTGAGTTTGATCCCGTTTTCATGGACGGTATTCCTGCAAAATTACTTTCTTAAAGCTGTATTTCACATTTTAATGAGAGATGTTACTCCCTTGTATTCCTGTAACAGGCTTAAAAATATTCCAAGCAGTAACTAGAAGGCAATGAGATGAAGGGAGTTGTACCTGATTTTTAAGATTTACTGGTTACGTACACAGAACAAAGCAAAGCAGCGCTGTGAAGGCAAAGGGTCTTTCTGAGAGATTAACTAAGAGCATATAAATTCCCTTCTAGATTTGATTCATGCTTTTGCTGAAAATTTTAATGGCATTTTTTCAGAGAACGAAAATGGGTTTAAACTGGAAAGAAACTAGAAGCAATTCTATAGTATCTTTTGTATTTTGATACAGCTGAAATTATATATATATATATATGTATATAACCAAGAATAATGATGCAATTACAAAATACCTCTACAGAGTATTTTGTAATCTATATGTAGATAGGCCCTGAGCCCCTAGGGAATTTTGTGTGCCCTTATGGAGCCATTTGGGAAGCGGGATCATACAACCCGACCTGTCAATATTAGCGTTGTTGTCCAAGCTTGAAGGGACAGCACAAGTCTTGGTTATTACTTCCATAAGCCATTGCTTGATATATATATATACACATATAGAATAAACCAGATGGTCTCAGGAAGCATTTTCAGTGCGAGTTTGTTCCACAGCTGAGATTCCCTGGTGGAAATGCCTCACTTTTAAAATGAAAAATCAGGTCTCTGCATTTGTGCTGCTCACAGACAGGGTCTTGAGCAACTGGGCCTCCAAAATTAGAAAAGGACGTTGACTCTACGCCTAGTTATTGGGGAAAAACATGCCGAGGTAGGCTAAACCAGTTCTGAAATGGAGCTGAGGAGGTCGCACAGAAACTGAGAGCGTCCGAGACGGGGAGGGTCTGGCCTTTGAGGACAGAACTGTTCACAGCAGCTGGATGGCTGCCCGCCCTGGAGCTGGAGCATGAGACAGTTTGTGAACTTAAAGCACATTTTCCAACCTTATGGGATTTTCCTTATGGTCTGTTCTCAGCAAAGCAGCATTATTATTGTAAATAGATGCTCTTTTTGTCCCATCTCCCAAGGGATTAAAAAAAAAAAAACATTATGCTTGAACATGTATGTTTTCCCACTCATTGCTGAAGTTGTTCCTTTCCTTAAAGTCTGCAGAAAGCCAAGCATTAGCCGATACTGTTAATATAATTACTTTAAAGTTACAGCTGGATGTCTGTGCCAGAGACTCTCTAATAAGAGACGTGGCCTCCGTCCTCTCAGAATTTCAGGGGTTGGAAAGCAGTTTTAGTGAGTCATCTCAGGCATCCTCCTGCACCGTGGCAGGACCTTTCTGTCCAGCCCCTCTCCACGGTCCTCTTTAACTCTTTCAGATGCCCAAGTGCTGGGTCACGTCCTCATCACCAGGACTGCTATTTCCATGCTACACTTACTTATATACCGTCCTGAACCAGGAGCGAGGAGCCTGGTACAGCGTTGTGCTGCTCTTCCTACTCCCAAGCCACCACCCTCCTGAGTGTGCCTCCTGTGCCACTGTGCTTGGGAATATTTTTACAGCTGTCCACCTCCCTCCTTTGGGAGGATTTTTCTGCCTCTTTTTTTTTTTTCCCCAGTGCTTCTCCTGTCAGTGAATAGTTTTTCCAGCCTTCTCTTCCCCTGAGGCTGGTTGGCGTGATTCGTATTTATGGATTCATCACTTTGCCAGTCCTCGAGGCTGAAAGGCAACCCCTGGGGCAATCCCCTTGCTGGATTTGCTGGTGCACTGGACCCACACTAAGTCTGGGGAACTGTGCTAGCTGAAACACCAAGCTCTTGTGGTCTTTTGTGCCTTCCCCTTCCCTGGCATCCCAAATACACCACTTTGTCTACGGGGACTAGCTGGAGATGCCACTTCCCAGCGAGTGCCACAGGACTGTGTCCCCCTGGGCCCCTCTGAGCCATCTTGCCTAGTCTCATATGATGACTTTCCATGCCCACATTAATATCTGTTTAAGAAGAGGACTTGGGTTTTGGGTCACAACTCTTTGAATACGTCTGCTACACAACAAATACTAAGGAAGAGCCATTACTGCATCATGAGATCTCCATCCCTTTCAGCCAAAGGTGGTGGCAACCACAGTGGTTGGATTGTATCGTTGGGTCCTCCTTCATGCTACGCTCACCTGGCTGTGTCCTCACGGAAGAGACATGATGGATGGTGCTTGGGATTGCAGTGAGGTGTAATGATTCATTCTCTGGGAGAGCTTTCCTGTCCAACGGGGTACATGGGAAAGTCATTGGTTGATGAATGATGTTTGAGTATCTTAGCACATGTAGAAGCTGCATATATGGTCTAGTCCCTGCAGCCAAAGCTGCTGGTAGCATGGCTTGTTTCGGGTGAGAGATTTCTAAATCTGAATGTGAATAAAGCTTGGCTATAAATAGGGTAAATTAACATATTTTTTTTTTAAGTTTTAATTATTAGACATTATGTTAAAACCCATTTTCCCTGATCTTATTTGGGGAAAAAAGAAAGATGAATACCAGTTCATAAATCCAGTCTAGAATTCATTCATTCTGTGCCTCTTGGGATAAAACTTGGGGTGGCAATTCATAAAGCTTTCATTCTTCAGTAACTTACTCCCTGGCTTAGCTGGAAGACCCATAGCTTGGGATACAAGAACAATAAGAACAATATATCTGATGGGAGTCTGGTGAGTGATCACTCTTAAAATCAAACTAGAAATATAGTAATCTGGAAATTTTTTTTATTGCAAAGATAAATAATAATTTGAAAGGAGATGTCATTACTGTTTAATGACTTTGTCTGAGCAGAACAATTGAAGGAAATATGTTTGCTCTTCCTCATCCCTTGCCATTTCCATGATGTCATTAGGTCTGGCCATAACAACTGGAAAGTTACAACACAGGAAAGGGCAAAATATACACAGTGGTGCACGGTAGCAACGGTGTGTATCACTAGTACAGACACCAAGGTATCAAGTTTTATCAACAGAACAGAAAATGAGAAGGAATTTATAGTGGAGGGCTTTTGCATTGACTTAATCAGTTAATTAAGCCATCATAATGCTGCCTTAGTAAAAACACTGCTAATTCCTGCAGAAATGAACAAGTTTGTACATGTCTAGGAAGTTTGGTTGCTTAGACTTCTTTGCTAAGTTTTTTATTTTCTTTGCTACACGTTGAAAAGCATTTATTTACTATTGAAAAGCATTTGCCAAGCTGTCCACGTGTATTTGGTCTGACACCACCTGTAAGTGGTTTTGCCCCCCTGGTGTGGGTGGCTGGCCACACTTACTGAGTCAATTATTGCTTTGAAGATAGTGGATGTGATTGTTATTTCAAGCTGTAGAGATTGTCCTTCAAGGGCCAGAGGCCACAGTTTCGGGTTTGCTTTCCTCAGCTAAAGTGACCTCCTGCAATGTTACACAGTCTAGAAGGGGAGGAAAAGGCCAAGACTGACTGTCTTGGAGTAGTGGAGAAGAAAAGGGTCGTTTTCTCATCACTTCCCCTGTTAACCCTTTTTGTCTCCAGACAAATCACAGAATCACAGGATCACATGGGGTTGGAAGGGACCTCTGGAGATCATCTAGTCCAACCCCCTGCCAAAGCAGGGCCACCCAGAGCAGGTCCCACAGGAACGTGTCCAGGCAGGTTTGGAGTGTCTCCGGAGATGGAGACTCCACCACCTCCCTGGGCAGCCTCTTCCAGGGCTCTGCCACCGTCAAAGTGAAGAAGTTCCTCCTCTATCTAAGCCATCTCTCTTCGCAGCAGTCCATTGCTACAAAAGCAAAATTCAAAAATCTGTTTGCCCATCTATGTAGCAGAAGGATCATTCCAAAAGGTCCTCTTCTACAGCACCATCTCAGTACAAGAGTGCTAGATTGGGTCAAACTCACAGCCCAGGGAGTCAAGTCTGCATGTCTGATGGAGCAGTGAGCAGGTTTAAGATAATTTGCCATCCATCAGACCAAATTTAGGTCTTATCCTGGCCTCTAACGGAAAGTGGTGTCAGCTCACATTTGAGTATTGCTTGCAAAAGTCTTCTCATTAGCTTATGATAGCACTCAATCTCCCTGATATATCTGGTCCAACCTCCTTTTTGGCAAACCTTGTTAAAATTTTGTCCTCAATAACTTCTGTACAACGGTAAGTTCCTTGGGTTAATCACATACCACGCAAAGAAATATTTCTATTTAAGCCATTTGACTTTCTCATCTTTCCAACCCATTCCCTCAGGACTGGGTCTGACCTTAAAAACCCCTCATAATTCTACATCCGAACCATCAGTATATGTTCAAATGGTCTAACTCCTTGCTTAGTATTCTTTGTGTTTCCTATTGCCCTTTAAACCCCACATAGCTAATACAAAGTAGTAGACAGAGGGGCTTAGGTGGAATTTAGGGTGGATAAGCCTGGATAAAGTAACATGGTTGCTTCATCTACTGCTCTGATTCCTGGCACTATCCCTCCTGATGTGCATGGCAGTTTGCTTATCTCTACTACATCTAGTTCTCCACGTTATTCATGGTGCAGTTTTTTCCCCTGCTGTGCTTGACGCATAAGGACATTCACTGACTGCTGATATGGGATGAAGAAATCAGTTCTCTGCATCGGGAACAGCAGCAGCTTCTGGGAGGTCAGTCGAATCCTGGGGGACCAGCAAGATGCTGGTGGCCATGAGAGGGAGCGCTGCAGAGCTTTTTTGTGACTCTTTGGGGCATAAAGCTTTTGTCGGTGCAAAATGAAACCAGGAATGGCAACAGGAGGAACTTCTTTACTTTGAGGGTGGCAGAGCCCTGGCAGAGGCTGCCCAGGGAGGTGGTGGAGTCTCCATCTCCGGAGACATTCCAAACCCACCTGGACACGTTCCTGGGGGACCTGCTCTGGGTGGCCCTGCTTTGGCAGGCGGTTGGACTAGATGGTCTCCAGCGGTCCCTTCCAACCCCATGGGATTCTGTGATTGTGTAACAGTACGAAAAGAAGCTGGATAATGGAACCAGAGGCAATGGCAGGAAGATGCTCAGGTGTTGCAGGGTCCTTCCCAGCCACAGCTGCATCTCAGTAGCGCCAGGGGACAATGGGGACCCTGTCACCTGAGTGCCCAGAGCTCTGCTGCTGAAATGATCTACCTGGAGTAAATAGGATCACAAAGCATGCACACACCTCTTTCTCCATGGGCTTCAAGTGGATTGTGCACTGGCAGGACAATACGGGGATGTGTGTGAGGAAGAGAGATAGGAGCAAGAGTTACCTCAAGTTTTTGCGTACCATAAAACACCTTCAGAAGGAAAAGGTCTTAAGACGCTTGGGTGCCTTTGGTGCCTGTTTAATCTAAGTGTGGAATAATCATGGTGATTAGGCAAACCCCACGTTTTCTGTATAAAATCACTAGAGGAGGATCAGTAGATCTACTCTGGCTTATGTGTCGCAGGATGCAGAATTAAACCTTTTGTGAGCAACCTAAGAATTAGTGGTTCTGTAAAATTCATCTTCAGAAAGGCCAGCCATGAAAACCTAAGAATTGCACTGGGGTGTTTCTGTTGTGTCATACCTTGACTGTTTTATTGAAGTCCCTGGTCTATTCTGGATGATACCAGGAAGATCGGCAGAGAAGTCCTTTTACTTCCTGAGAGGCAAAATGACCATATCAGTTCTGTGGCTGATAGTCTGAAGAGCCAGACCTTAAAAGAGTCAATGCTTTCTTGTCCCAAGGATAAAGTTCAAATCTGTATGATCAAAAGTGGATGAACATTAAAGGAAAAAAAAAAACCAACACGGCAAACATCCATGCAAATAAACATCACAGCTCTCTTTCAGCACTATTTATAGCTCTTTCAGTTTAATGACCCCAAACATTGCATGAAGGGTTTCTCTAATGTGCTACCAAGACTGTTTATAGGAGACAACTGTCTCAAGAATGTGGTAGTGTGAAGACTCCCACGGCAGCACCCATGCAGAAATTGCAAATCTCCTTGGGTAGTCTCTTCCTGTCTAATAAAGTTTCAACAAGGGAAAAGAGAGATGGTATGTGATTTTAAGTCGTTGCTTACACATGATGGCAAGCAGAGACGGGTCAAAACCAGTGACCACTGGCAATCAATTAAAAACAACTAGCACATCAAAAGTGCACACAGATGTGCTCTTGTGCCGATAGCTGGAGAAGTTTGGGGTGTTACGGCTCCCATCTGGTTTCTGCCACGTCTTGGCTGGTGCTTCCTCCCCCATGGGGAGAGGCTGGGGGGCAAAGCTGCTTGGTGGAAGGCCTGTCAAAGGTGTCAGGGTGCTCTCAGTCTCCCTTGGGTGCTTCTGCCTGCCCCAGGACACTGAGAGTGGCCAGCCATGGGCAACTCCACAACCAGTGACAGCCCACTTCCAACTGCTCTTTTTGTTTTTTTTGTGGGAGGACATGAGAAACAGGGATTTGAGTCAGTGCTGTGGCGTACAGGCAGGATATAATACTTTCATGGATTTTCACAGGTACAAGCTGACTGTTCTGGGCAAGAGCAGTAGTACTGCTCCTATGCTAGTAAAAATGCCAGAGCAGAAGACTCTCCCTTCCTGCATGGCTTGCCTGGCCAGAAAGGCTGGGATCACTTCTCTCAAGACCGGTGAGGGCTCCAGACCATTTCAGTGCAAAGTCAGAGAGATTAGATTGAATCACCATTAAAGAAAAAAAAAATAATCGTGTCTCCTAACAGTAATTAACGGTGGTCTTCTTCTATAGTCCTTTTAATTTGCAGAGCTTCAGTCATGGCTGAACTATTCTGTATGTTATTCATTAGCTGATCACATGCCACTGCTAATTTTTTTCAAATGGATTCACTATTTATAAATGTTCACCAGTTTGTGCTGACACACAAGGGGAGGGAGGGACATATTTACACCATCTACTTTATATCTTTAGTGCAGATGCTTTGCAGTTCTCCTTTGGAGGGACTGGCCTCTCTTGTTTACCGTTTATTAGGGTGAATGAATAAATTTCATGCTAAGAACTTCTGGGGTTTTAGGGTTCGTGAATATCAAATGGGATGCTCCGTGGCTGCCTAAGTAACAAGTAACACACATCTCCCTTCCGTAGTTCACACAGCAAGCTAATTAATTTTGGTCCTAATAAACCAACTCTGCTGGTAGTTGAATTTTTTTGTTGGTACGACCTCAGCCCTAATTAAACATTTATAACCCCACATACCTAGACACAATACGAGTCACCCTGGCTGAGAGACCTTTGCCCATTGAAAAGCAGCATTTAATGTTCAAGAGACAGAATGGAACCAGCATGTTAAAGCATCTACCCACTATCCAAACAGTCCCTATTGTTACAGTTATTGCCAGTAATATCCTGTTTGTCACTGGGAGAGCACTTTGGTTCCCCTGCCTTAGGAACAGCCATTTACCTCATGGCTAAACCCTTTCAGTGTGGGACTTGGAAATTCACCAAAGGTAAAGAAACCCGCTCAGTGCTCTGGCCTCCAGCAGAATCTCTTCAAAATGCCATGAGAAATAACCAGACTCATAAACTTCCACATGTCCAACCGAAGAAACCATTTTTGTATCCCAGGAACAAATTTGTCTTCCCCATCTGTCTGGCGTTGCCTCTGACCCTACTTTACATCCATCACATCCCAGCCCTGGCAACAGGCCCCGAACAAGCTCATTTTTGTGGACTGTGGGTGAAATCTGTGGCAGAATATTACTAGTGGGGAGCTAATAACTGGTTTGGACTTTTGTATGGTTCAGCTGCACACACGGTGAAACACCAACAGCTTTTAGCCCCTGGCACCACCGTATCTGAGTTGGAAATGCTGTGTGACATACCTGCAGGAATCCTGTTCCTTCTCAAGGGCAAAACCCACGTACTGCCTTTGATCTTCTTAGGTTGGGCCAAAATTTTATAAAGTGGTTTCAAGCCCTTTCATGTGAAATGCATAAGTACCGTACGAGTCTAATATTGTTGGAGCTCGGCCCTCTGAAATGCCAGTTGCTTCCTCTGGGACACCTTTGTCAGTATAGAATCATAGAATAGTTAGAGTTGGAAAGGACCTTAAAAATCATCGAGTTCCAACCCCCTGCCATGGGCAGGGACACCTCCCACTAGAGCAGGTTGCTCACAGAGTCACGGAATCACAGAATCCCATGGGGTTGGAAGGGACCTCTGGAGATCATCCAGTCCAACCCCCTGCCAAAGCAGGTCCACCCACAGCAGGTCCCACAGGAAGGTGTCCAGGTGGGTTTGAATGTCTCCAGAGAAGGAGACTCCACCACTTCCCTGGGCAGCCTCTGCCAGGGCTCTGCCACCCTCACAGGAAAGAAGTTCCTCCTCAGGTTTAGGTGGAACTTCTTACATTCAAATTTGTGCCCATTTCCTCCTGTCCCTGGGCACCACTGAAAAAACACCAGCCCCATCCTCTTGACACCCTTCCTTGAAGTATTTATAAGCATTGATCAGATCCCCCCTCAGCCTTCTCTTTTCTAGACTAAAAAGACCCAAGTCCCTCAGCCTCTCAAAGCCCCATCCAGCCTGGCCTTGAATACCTCCAGGGATGGGGCAGCCACTACTTCTCTGGGCAACCTGTTCCAGTGTCTCATCACCCTCACGGCAAAGAATTTCTTTCTGGTGTCAAAGTAGGGTCACCTGTGTCACCTGTGCCTTTGAAACCTGCCCCAGGGATGCAGCTAAAGAGATGGAAAGCAGCAGGGCAAGTCCACGTAGCTGGTGCTGCGGGGCTGTCAGCAGTTAACGCCTTGGCCACGGCAGTGGTGCATCTGGAGCTTTTCCCAACGCTGGGCTGGATAGCATCACTGTCTCCCCCAAGTCGCTGGAGTCACGGCGGTGAGAAACTGCTCTTAGATCACCACTGGAATCCTCCATTTTTAATGCTTCTCCCCCCCTCCCTTCTCTTTTTCCATTAGAAAGAAGGAAATTGGTAAATGCCCTGGGACTCAAAACCAGGTTGTGACCTGGTGAGGCAAGAGGAAGCCCTTGCTGACACACCACCACTGGTAGCAACGCCTGGGTGAAAAACCTGCAATGGAAAGCACAGCTTTGCAAAAAATCTGCAGCAATTAATTGCTTTTCGAGCATTTCCAGTGCAGGAGAACTCCAGCAGAAGGTTTCAGCTTGTTTGGGAAAGGCGAAACGGTTGGTTTTGGCAGGGGCAAGGGCAAGGCCAGACAAACCAATTCCCCGGGGTTAATTCAAAAGTGTTTTTTTCAAGAGCCTTAACCATCCTAAAGGATCTGCCTGCGTGCGGGGCCTCCCTGTGTGCTGTGGTACCACTATGCCCATGGTACCACCACCCATGGTGCCATCTCCCCTCTTGGCCATGGGCTGCCCCACAGATAGATGTGGGAGGGTCTGTTGCCACAGAATACCCTAAAGCTGTGAGCTCAGGGCTAAGGGTGCCCCAAGCCAGCTCTTTTCTTTCTCGACACTCGCAGCGTTTTAAATAGGTTACGTTATACTTTATGCCATGTAATATTTTTTTGTTATACGAGTGGGATTTTATTTTCTTTTTCCCAGCGCTCTGCTCCAGAAGTCATTTCCACTTCTCAACTCTGTGGGCAGTTTTGTAGGGAAATAATTGTAATAAATGATGGGATTTCTCAAAAAAAACCCCTGGAATTCCATTTTTGATCAATGCTAGTTTTGACCGCTGCTGCTGGACAGGGTTTGTCTCAGAATAGCATGTTAATATACACAGCTATTTTTTTTCCCCCTTATCTTTCTGAACTTTCTCATTGAAAACATTCTTAGTTTATATTTATGTGCTATAATAGTTAAGAAGGCAAATAAGAATAGCTGGAGATGTTTTAGAGGTCTAAAGCTTCAAACCCTGAAAATGTAGCTTGACTTAAAAGTGCATGCGTACTGCTTTTACCTAGCTCTCTATGGAAAATAAGGATTATGCAGCTGTGATCTTCATCTTTGCATCCTTCTCTTAGCCCTTGGTGACTTTTGAGCCTACAGGCAACTTCTACCACTTCTGACAGAGAGGAAACAAAGTCAAAGCAAGTCCCAGGGAGTCACCCAGGTAGGGAAGAGAAACTCACGCTCACACCAAACCCACCCAAGAGCGCGGGGCTGATGCACACATGTTCTGGTACCAGCTGTCGTAGGGGTTTCTCCATCCACAGAGGTATTCACAGGGCATGGGAAAGAGTGAAGGGCAGTGGGACCAGCATATTGCTGGGAACAAGGCTGTCAGGGACAAGCAGATCTCATCTTATCATGGGAAAGCGGGTGTTACGGCAATATAAGACATAAATTCACGCAGCGAGGCTTCCTTGGGGTTTTGGCTCATGGAAGTACATATTTACACCATGAAATATTCCGTCTTATATCTTGTATGGGCAAAGGCTTTTTTTTTTTTTTTCTAAAATGGTTGTTTAATCTATCTGGTGGGAAGGGCAGAGGAAAGAGAGCGTTGCTTGCATTAGAAGTGATGCTGCCCACTCTCGTGGAGGAAAAGGTCTTCACATTTCCATGGATCAGATTCTGCAATTACACAGCTTTCTTGTTTGGCCAGTTCATCTGCTAAACCTGACACGGCGCCAGAGTGAAAACAGAGATTTTCCCATTACAGAATACCAAATCTATGATAAGCCACGCCATGAAAACTCGGTTTTTAAGGAGGTGGGGAGAAAATAAGGGAAACTCCAAATGCTGCTGCAAGATAAGTAATGAGTTTTGCAGTGCTTTTAGAATCTGTTTTTCAGGTATTTCAGAAACAGCAACTGTAAGCCAAAGGAGCAGTGAGAGAAGAAAAAGAGTAGAAGTTGGGATAGGGAAATTTAAGCAGAAATTTGAACAACAGTTTTAGCCTATCACACCATTTGCATGATAGCTTTGGACACAGGTGGGTAAAGTAAGCAATTGCTACAGAATGAGGCCCATGAATATTGTACTTAATCTGTGGGTCTGTTTTGCATAGTGATGCAGTGAACATCATCGACGATTCTATTTCCTTTTTCTTATACCACAGATTCCGTCACTATAAAGTACTCAAACCAATTATGACTTCTGCTTTCCCTACCATCAAGTTTTAGTTATAAATTCTGTTTATAGATGGAGTAACAAATGTCTGTGAAAGGAGAGTTATATTCTGACAGCACTGGAAGAGACTATGCTGGTTTTCTCAAAGGTTACTCCTTAAATAGAATATAAGTATTGTAATTTATGCATCATTTGCCATGAGGCACTAGATAACTGATGACATATTTTTCTGTGTGTGTGTATATATATATATATATAGTCGTCATCATAACTGCAGCCTGCAAAGTTCAGAACTTCAGAATTTCAAAACCAAACAAAGTGCTCAAAAAAAAAACCCGGCAGAGGCTGAATTCTACGTGTTGTCCCCCAAATCCAGGGGGTTTAACTGCATCCCTAACGCTGCTTATTTGCCAAAAATCAAAATAATAACAAAAAAAAAATCATAAGCAAACAAATAAGCTCTCTGAACAAATCCCCCATCGCCCCAATTGTATGAGCTGCCATCTAAGCTGCCTGGCTGCCATCCAGGCCTGAATCCCATTCCCGGACAAGAAGTAACCCATGCATCCCCTTCGGACTGTCCTCTCTTCTCCTCTCCTCGAATTTCCTCTACCTCCCACCTGGACCCCCCACCACCCTGCAGCAGTTAAATTTCTTTTAAAAAAACCCGCTTTCTTACCTGCGTAGTGGTCGAACACGGTGGGCACGTACTCCTCCGGGAAGGCGTCGTTAGCGTAACTCATCAGCAGACAGGTTTTCCCGACGGCGCCGTCCCCAACCACCACGCATTTTAACATCTTCTTGGTGTTATTGCCGCTCCCGTCGGGGCGGTTGTCATCTTCCTTGCAGTTCATTCTTGCTGCCTTTGCCGCCGCTCTTGCTGCTCCCAGGACTTCCAAGTGCACATGAAGGAAAAAATGAAGTGCGATTGTATTGACTTTTCCTGAGTTTGGAGGTTTGGGGGG
>NW_015090790.1:1691224-1697172 GCF_001431845.1 Calidris pugnax | reverse complement strand
TGAGGAAGGGGGGGGGGGGGGTAAAACACAGCAAATCTCAAACTCAGGAAATCATACTAATGTTTCCAGGCTGTCACAGCCGCTTTTAACAATTACCAGATCAGTCAAGAGAATCATCGAGGTGAATAAATTGACAGAGAGGAATATCATAAAAAAAAAAGAAAGCGATCCGTCCTCTCTCGCTTGTCCCAGTCAGGAAATCCTCATCCTGCCCCAGAGTTCTCAGTATTTATTGCGACTTAAAAAAAATATATCAGCAGCCTGCAGCTTCGATTCGCGTCTCCCTCCCTCCGGCTTGGCTGCAGGAATCGGGGATTCCTGTTAAATCCACTCCATTTTCCATTTCATTTCTAACATGGAGGAAAGCCTGGAAGGTTTTTAATGGAGTTTTTCCTTTCTTTCTCCAGCTTGCTGTGTGTCAGGAAATCATGGGTTTCCTGCTGAATTCCATATTAGGATCAGTGGGCTTGCGAGGGCTGCAAACAATGGGAGCTCTGTGTGTATTTGTACTTTGGAGGAACTCTGCCAGGACGTGGAGAAAGAAAAACACTAGAGGTCTCTCTGCAAACCGAAGTTTTTAGGCTTCCTGCTCCATCCAGCTCCGGCCTGGCGGCACCGAGAGCAGCGAGGAGGATTATTTTGGAGAGGCTGCCAGAGACGCGGGTGTCAGACCTCCGTGGCCAGGCAGGGTACCAGCTTTCCCCGTGTCTCAGGGTGGTTTTTTTTTTGGTTATTATTTTTTTTTGGTTATTTCCAGATCTCCTCTGATCTCGGGACAGCTATTTTCTTTATTAGGGAGGGGAAGGAGGGAGGTGGAGAGGCAGACAAGAGGTAGAGTGGGTAGGTAGAGTTTAAAGCCAGCTTTCTCTGTGTGTCCAGCTTTTAAAGAACTTGGTCAGAAACAATAAATAATTAATTTTTCAATTCAGGCACTCAGAAAGTATCTCTCTTTCCCCCCATTCACCCAAAAGAAAGAAAAAGAGGGATTTTTTTTTCCCCTCCAGTGTAAATATGTAAACATTACAGAATCACAGAATCTTCTAGGTTGGAAGGGATCTTAAAGATCATCTTGTCCAACCATCAACCTAACTTGAGATAGAGAGAAAATAAAAGAATTAAGAGCTACAGGAATTAAAACATTAAAAAAAAAAAAAATAAAAGCACTGCATAGCAGTCTGTGAAAAGCCAGTTTAAACTGTATAATTCCTAACCCCTCATCTCATTCTGGTGTTTCACATGCCTTCTGTCTTCTCCCCATTTGAATATATAACCGTCTACGTGCACGTGAAGGGCCAAGCTCCCTGCTCCTGCCACAGGAAAGATTTTGCAATTTCCAGCAGAAACGAGCCAGACGTGAACACAAACCCCAGCCCAGCACGTCCTGCTGACTGCGTTTCCCTTCCACCTGACTGGAAGGCTTTGAAAGGGAGGAAGGGACCCCCCAACTGGGGCTCCACGGGGAAGTGGACTGGAGCTCAACGCTCTCCCCGCTTGGCCAGAGAGAAATGCCCACAAGCACGAGCAGGCTCGGAGTGATGCACACCTGGAAGTGTAAACACCAACACAGCCTTAAAAAAGGAACTGTCTTAGCCCCGGACTGCCCAAATAAAGAAAAACAGAACCACAGAATCTTCATGGTTGGAAAGGACCTTTGAGATCATCGAGTCCAACCACATAAAAAACCAAACCCAAACCCAAGAAATCCCCCAAACCACCACAAACAAAAAAAAGCCCAAACCCCATAAACAGATACAAACCAACAATCTCAGGCCCTGTGTGCCCTGAAGTGCCACGTCTACGTGTTTCTTAAATACCTCCAGGGATGGTGACTCCACCACGTCCCCGGGTGTTCCAGTACCTGACCACCCTCTCAGGAAAGTCATTCTTCCTAATATCGAATCTAAACCTCTCCTGTCCCAACTTTGGACCATTTCCTCTGCTCCTGTCATTATTCCCTTGGGAGAAGAGGCCAGCCCCCACCTCTCTCCAACCTTCTTTCAGGGAGTTGGAGAGGGCAAGGTGGTCTCCCCTCAGCCTCCTCTTCTCCAACCTAAACATGCCCAGTTCCCTCAGCCTCTCCTCGTGTGACTTGTTCTCCAGACCCCTCATCAGCTTGGTGGCTCTCCTCTGGACATGCTCCAGCACCTCAACGTCCTTCTTGTAGTGAGGGGCCCAGAACTGACCACAGCACTTGAGGTGAGACCTCACCAGTGCCCAGCACAGAGGTACCATCACTTCACACCTCCTGCTGGCCACACTGTTCCTGATACAAGCCAGGATGCCGTTGGCCTTCTTGGCCACCTGGTCACACCGCTGCCAACATAACCCTAACAATGAACTTCCTTAGCCCCAGACTGTGTTTCCCTCAGCTCTTTGCAGCAAAGGGGCTCAGCAGACCCGCTTACAGTCCCCCCTGGACAGGCTCAGCCCCGTGTCTGCCAGAGGTCTTCAGTGATCTTACTCTGTGCTGGATCAGCTCTCAACACCTTCCCCAAGAGATGGTAAATGGATAAAACATGCATACAAGTTTGAACAAGGGGTTTCTGTTTATCTGGAGAGCCCTCAGGGCTTTGTCTGCATCTCTTATCAGGAGTTTTGATCATCCAGTAATTGGTGCACTGTGCCCCATGGTCTCCATCTTCTTCATGTCCTTGTCCCTTTTGACAACAAGGATCTTAGTAGGATCTTAGAACCAGCATCACACCTGCTTGTCATAGAGCACCACTGCAGGATTTCCCGCAGGTAGGAGATCAGGTTCTTAGCTTCAAAATTACAGCCCAAGGCTGAGATTTTTCCAAGAAAACTTGTGACCTCTGGTCACCTAAACCCCCATTCTCCAAGCATTTACTCTGCTGATCATTTCCTCTGCTGATCATTTCCTTCATCAGCAGCACAACTGGGTCATTCTGGGCAGCATCAAGCATGACAGGGTTTTATTCTTTAAGCTTCTTTCTCTTTGCACTCGAGGTCAAACTCCAAGCTTGTGCCTTCATCTAGCTATTATTTAGTTGAGTATGTACCAACACACTGATACCCTCTATACCTTTGTTTACCAATCTACTGACCTAGTTGGCCGTGTTTGCCACTCCCTCCTCTCCTGCTCAGGCCATGGTCATCATGGTCATCAGGACATCAGTTGCAATAAGTTGCACCTGGGCTTTGGAGCAGGATGGCTGGCAATGCAGCAAAAACACTGTCAGGAGTGGGGACCTAGATCTTTTGTTCCCATGAGACTATGGCTATAGGTCAATTATTTCACTCTATAAATACTGGACAGCCCAAGAGCCATTGGAGTTCTGCTGTAAGGCAGTGGGCTGTATGCCAGGGTCTCCCCTTTTGTGAGGATACTTGCTGAAGGTTCTGCTCCTTGAGGTTGAGAGATTCCTTGCTGCAACAAATTCTCGGTAAGTGACTGATAGCCTGCTAAGCTTTGAAATCTTAGCTAAGTAATATAGAGGGTCAATTGTGCATAGATAATCCTTCAGACATAAACTGTTGACCAAGTCTGGGACCAGGATTGGAAGCAGCTGCACCCAGGCTCCCCTCTGAGGAGGAGTTTAGGAAGCCAGGGGGTCCTTTCTGAACCTTCAAGGGTCAATTGTGCATAGATAATCCTTCAGACATAAACTGTTGACCAAGTCTGGGACCAGGATTGGAAGCAGCTGCACCCAGGCTCCCCTCTGAGGAGGAGTTTAGGAAGCCAGGGGGTCCTTTCTGAACCTTCAGACTCAAAGGGAGGGTCTCCCTGACAGGTTGTTTGTTTCCTACTCATTTTACAAGCTTCTAGCCAGGACGACCATGGCAAGAAGGGAGGCTGAAAGACACCATAATAGATACAGGCAGGTGCTTTACTGTGGAGATGTCACCTGACAGACTTTCTAACAAAGTTTCTCAAGCAAAGAGCTCTGCTCTAGACGAAGTGCCTCTAACCTTTTATTAATTAACAAATTGACTGGAAGCAAATCTATTCCTGGGCTGCAGAGTATGTCCACCTCCCACATGTCTGTGTAGAAGCATCAGCTTCATCTTCATCAGCACAAGTCTGACAGGGTGGTCCCTGGAGCTGCTTCCTTGGGGATTGACAAGTTCAAAGCTGGCGCTAGAAATTTTGGTGACAAGATCTGTAGGAGAGGAAGGACTTCCAAATTTGTTAATTAGTTCTGCAATGAGCAGTGTGTTTGCCAATGAACTCTATTCTGTATTTCTCTCCAGGCTTGTGGAGGGAAAAAAAGGGATATGATGCTCTATTGTATTCTCCCTGCTCTCTTCTCCTGGCCAACCCTACCAGGTTTCTCTAGCGCCTCCTGCAGTGCAGTGGTCTTCTGTGCAATCTTATGAGCTTAAAAACTGGAAAAGGAATTTTCTCTGTTAACTGGTTTCCTCACCAGACCTGACCACCTTGATTTTATTAGGGCCATATTTTTCCTTAGGTCTTGTCCTCCTAAACCCTCCCCTTCATCAACCCATCTTGGCCTAAACCAAGCAGATCTGTCTCCACATTCTCACCCAGAAGAGGCAGCTCCATGGTGTTGGGAATTTTGAAGGGAACTGCACTATCATTAAGCTTTTCTTCCCACATGTTGCTGCTAGAAACAGCCATGTCCAGCCTCCCTCCTTCCACCTACCAGCACTGATGTGGGAATTAACTTTCTGGCACTACTACTGAACTATAAATTGACTTCAGGCGAATCTTCTCATATTTTTTCTTATCATTTGTCTAATCTGTTTAGATTGTCAGAGTTTTTTAGGGCAGGGATTGTGTTGGTACTGGACTGAGCATACCAGAACCTTATTAAGCTTAACTATCACTGTGCTGTTCGAAACCAGATTTCTCTGGACTACATTGTGGTTAGAGCCAGACCCTTCCAGTTAAAAGAATTTGGGAATTTTAAACATCTCCACAGTTATCATATTCTCAGGGGAGGACCCCTAGTCCTGGATAAAGAAGCCTTGAGGTGGCTTCTCTTTGTTCTTGCGTTGCCTGTATGGCTCCCAATGTTGTGCTAAGAATAATTGAAATGAGGGCACTTTGTACTTATTCCCTCCATTCTCTCTTCCCCTTCCTTGCTGGCAGACCTATTTGCCAGTCTCTGACCCCGGTGAGGTGGTCATTGAGACCTCAAGTGAATTTGATATATTGAAAAGCAGAAGCAGCAAATTATGGAGGAATACTAAGTTTAACAGTGACCGAAGGAGGGGTGGAAGTGCTCTGTGTGAAGCCTTTTTCTCAAGGCAGGTTGCTGAAGGGCAGGTGCTGAGGTTGAGCTTTGAGGTTTGTTCAGTAAGAGCAAGCCTCTCTACAGCCATCACGCACCATCTGTCATGCTGCCACCATCACCACCACCACCACCACAGTGGTCCGTTTTATGCTGCTGCTGTGGATGTAATTAGTGTCTTTGGGTTTCCCTTTGGAAAGATGGGCCTATGGGATGGAAAGATGACTTATCTTATGGAAAGATGACTTTTGGGAGATGAGGTCAAGCAAAAGGCAGTTCATGTCCTGTCCATCAGAGTACCCTCTGGCTTCCCAGAGACAGCTGCTGTAGGAGAATTGCACATGGTATAGGTGTATGTTTGTGAATGGGGAGGGCTGTTTTCAATTAGGAAAGACAGTGATCAGCTTGTTACCTTGCACTTTATTCTGCATCCCTGACTGTAGACAGTGCTGTGTTACCCACCCATGTGGCTGGTGGTACTTGTCTAGGGTCTGTATTTCCAGCTGTTCTGTTCATAGGTATTTGTATTTGGACTTTGAGGATGAGTCTTCCTTGGAGGTGTGAAAATTGTCTCTGGATGGTGGAATATGTGTATCTGGCACATACTCTGGTGTGTCCCTCCATCTTCATCAGCGTTCTCTTTTTTTTTCCAGAAAATTGCTGGCTGTTGCCTCTGTCTTCTCTCATTTCTGGTTTTATTCTTCCATGGCTATCTCATAAATCCTCTCCCTC
>NW_015090790.1:1646321-1691015 GCF_001431845.1 Calidris pugnax | reverse complement strand
TCTCCCTCTCCCTCTCCCTCTCATGTCTGACAAAAGCTGTTTAACCCTCTCCCTATCACAGTGGCCTTAGGTTCAGCCAGGGATTAGCATAGCAGGACAAATATCACTTTAGGAAATTTCTTCCTCCCTCCCCATGGTGTTTTTCAGAGAAGATTTTTTTCTAAATCACATTTATTTTAGGATAAGCCATACAGTAGGAGGCTAAACAAGGGGGAACCTCATCTATGCCTCTTCTGCATCTTGAAATGACTTTTTCCTCTGCAGATGGTGGACTGCTGGGGATGTAAAAGGGCTGCAATCAGGAAATCAAGCTGCACTGAGGGCACCAAAATTGTGACCAATTAGCACCGTGCATGCATCCACTCAGTGAAGTCATTAAAGGGACAAATCTATTTTGTTCACCTCTGAGTAATGTTTGGGACATAATCTGCAATTTCTTTAAAAAGCAGTGAAAATGCCTGGAGTTAGATGTGACCAAACATAAAGTTTCCAACACAGGGGAAAAAGTTTACGTCTGAAAAACACGCCAGTTGGAATCTGCAGGTTTTCAGCTTTCCCCTTTTTGGGCCAAATTGCCAAGCTGGCTTTATCGTTGAAATGAACACACGGCTGATTCATAAAACATTCATGCAGAGTTTTTACTCTCTTGGAAAGAAGGGAGCAGGCTGCTTCCAGGGAAGGAATGTGCTTGTATGCTTCATGGGATCTTTTTGCCTCTGCTCAAAAATAAGCAGAAGGCTGGTGCTGCCTCTGCATCCCAGGAGCAGGCATATGTGTGGAGGACCAAGGTAGAAAGTAAAGGAATGTCAAGATTGCAACGGATGTTTTTTCTGCTGTCTCCTTGATGAGCCTGTTCCCAGCAAAGCCTTGAGCAAAGGCACTGCGATGAGACCTGGGAGCACCCTGTTTCCAAACCTGCTGCTCAGACTGGCACAAGTGAAGCAAATCATTCAAGTGATGCCCTTATCTCATGTGTAAAACATGAATAAGGAATGCTTCCTTTTTTTTTTCCTGTCTATTTATACTGTTAATCTTCAGGGCAGGGACCAGCTCCCACGTTGTTTGAAGGGTGTGGTGGGTCGATGACAAAGCTAAACCAAATAACTTGGTGACTGTCATCAAGAAAGTTTTTGATTTAACCTCATTGTTAAAGAAAAAATCTGTAAGAAATTCTTCTACTTTTTTTTGTTTTCCTTCACGTTGGTTTCTACTGGCTTAACTCCCCCAACTTGCTATGGGGACAGCTTGGCTCTCCATCAGTGACAGAGTTATGGGAGGACTGCTGGCAGCAGCAGGTTACTTTGCTCCTTTTGTAGCAATTGGAGGTTTTATTTGCGTTGCCAAATCATCCTCTTGCTTTAAAGGTGCCTGGGTGTGGTGGTAAAACAAGTGAGGAATGTGGGCATCCAACCTAGACTGCCAAAATGTATGGCCAAAATTGCATGAGGCCTCAGCTTAGAGCATTAAGTTAATGCTTTAGGACCTACAAGTACCTGAATATGCGATGGAAAGGGGAGGGAGAAGTGGAAAAATTAAGTCAACTTTTTCTTGGAAAAGCTTTTCCCAAAGCCCTGGACCTGCTGTGCTCCTCTGAGCCCTGTGACCATATGTTGTACTGGCTTTTGTCAGGGGACCCAGCTGTGAAGCCTTCCTTCTGGCACAGGAGGACTTCTTCTTTCACTCGGGCAACCAAGCAGCCTGAGAATATGCTGCTGAAGGAACTGCTCCATAATCTTAACCCTCCAGAGCAACTCATCACTAACGCCTTTGCCACTGAGCATGTGATGATGGTGAAGCAAGGCCAGGCTCCCATGTCCATCCTGAGCCCACCAGTCTTTGTCGCCATCACCAACTGAGCTGAGAGCCCCACGCGGCAGGGGCTGTTTAGGTACACAATAGCAAAGAAATCTCACAGTTTCCAAAAGCCTTTCAATCCTTCCTGTCCTCTCTGAAGCTGTACCAGACTTGTCTCAGCCCTGCCTGAGAAGGGGAAGCACTGTAGTCCTGGAAGATGTCAGGAATAAGATACTTCATCTAAGCCTCTTGCCGTTACAGTTTTGAAATCACCACTACTGCTCTAAATGCTCCAGTGATTTTTTTTTTTTTTTAATCCTTCCTATAGATCATCTTCAGAGCTTCACCCACTTTCAAAATGGCCATTGAAACCAATTCTGCCGTGTTTTTGCTGGACAAAAGATATAAATGATTACCCCTAGTTAGTCATTCACTAAAAAGCTGAATAATGTCGTGGTGCTTCTATACATTTCTCCTCTTTCTCAGGTGTCTTGAGCACTGTTAATTTTTTAACAGATTGGAAGTACAGCTCAGATTGCCACCAGGCATTTCAATATCTTTCTCAATTTCATCTAGACCACCTAGGGCCATATTTTGGTTATCGGTGGGGGTAATATAGAAAATAAAGAAGAGGGGGGGGAAAAAAAAAGCAACGAGGAAATTGACTTTATATGTTTTCCCAGAGAAGGAGCTGCCAAGACCCTCAGAAAATCTGCCCCTATGAGATTTCCCAACTCTTTTTGACCAGGTTCAGTTATCAGTCCTTTTCCAAATTTGCACTGAGATAAGGGGGCCTGGAAAACAGCCCACTGGGAAATCACAGGAGAGGAGGTTCATGCGACAGATCTTCCTGTGACTTGTCATGCCATGAATAGCCTTTCAGCACTCAACTGTGTCACTGCCTGCCTCACTTTTGACGGAACTGGGGTGAGTGCGTGCTTGTGGAAACAAGGAAAAAGTCAACCAGTGCTTTTTATCTCAGTAAAAAGTCAGGTTTGTGTTCTCTTTTTGTGTTTGCATAATATCCTAATTTAATTGCCCTGCTTTTATTGTGGCTCCAATTGGTCTGTGCTGGCACATAGGGTTTGTACTCAGCAGTGGTTGGAACACCCCAGTGGAAACATGCTCCTCTTACATTGGGCATTGTACAGAAGTATGGGGAAACTCAGCGGCCCCAGCGCCACAGCATTTGCAGTCTAAATTGCAAATGACGGGAGGGGAATGAGAAGGGAAAGGGTTGTCCAGCTGACGTGTGAGGTCATGGTGTTGCTAGAAATAGCACCCCGTGCCCTTGACACATAAATCAGTGGTTATCTCCTGCTAAGTCAAATGCCTTTGAGTCATGTGCTGTGCCTACAGCAGGTTGCTCTGAATGCAAGACCAGGGCCAGACTAGCTGTTTATAGGCTTTTCCTATGGTGGGATCTGTCACTGTAGGATTTGTGGAGGACTGAGCGTAAGGTGCTCAAACTGTCCTCCAGGTGCCACTTAGCTGCAGGGCAGGCAACCTGTGGCTCAGGCTGGGACTCCTCTGAGTCTCTTCATAACAGCAGAAATGTTTGCTTGGAAATGTCACTTGGAAAAGCTTATTCCCTCTCCTGACCCAGCTATCAAAGCATTGAGGTATCTGTGTAGACATAAGCAATGAAAATCAGATGACACAGGGGCCTTTCCTTACTTCAGCTCTTTCACCCTCCTGTTGCTTGGTTCCTGCCGGTTCCGCCGGCGCGAGGTGCGGGCCTGGCCGGTGCCCCAGCCGGTGGGGGGGCAGCCGGTGCCGCCGGGGCTGGTGTCGGAGCAGCCAGGGGGGTGGCTTTCGCCTGGGCCTGGGCCTTGGCCTTGGCCTCGGCTTGTGCCGGTGGCTGTGGGGAGGCGGCCGGTGTCGGCGTGGCCTCGGCCAGTGCCGGTTCTGTTTGTGTTCAGCCTGGAGGAGGCTGAGGGGAGACCTTATTGCTCTCTACAACTCCCTGAAAGGAGGGTGTAGAGAGGTGGGGGTCAGTCTCTTCTCTCAAGGAACAGCCCATAGGACACGAGGAAATGGCCTCAAGTTGCTCCAGGGGAGGTTCAGGCTGGATATTAGGAAAAATTTTTTCACCAAAAGGGTTATCAGACACTGAAATGGGTTGCCCAGGGAGGTGGTTGAGGCACCATCCCTGGAGGTGTTCAAGAGACGGGTTGATGTAGTGCTGCGAGATATGGTTTAGTGATGGTGTTGCTTTTTGTCTGTTGTGCGGGTGTCTGTTTTTGTCAAAGTTAGGTTGATGGTTGGACAAGATGATCTTTAAGGTCCCTTCCAACCTAGAAGATTCTGTGTCTGTGTCTACCCAAACAAATCAGTTCAGGAACCAAGAGGTTGTTAAATTAGGATTTTGAGAAGAGTGACTTCAACGTGGTCTTGAAACCCAAGAACAATAGACAATAGAGCTATGAGATCTTCTCAGGGGCACAACCACATCCCATCTCTTCTCCTTCCTTCCTGAACATCGGATTGGGCAAGCAACTTCACATAACCATGAGGTTACCTCTTGCAATGGGCAGCTGCTCACAGCTGTTGTCTCCCACCGTGGATGCACACAGCTTTGGTTTTTGTGATGCAGGGGGAAAACTTGGGCTTTCAAACCCTAACAAGCTATTTGCTTTGCCTTCTCTGTCTCTTCACGCAGCTGACCTTCTGCATCCAGCCGTGAAGGCATTTTTCTGGCTTAAGAGAACAATTGAGCCAAGTGCCAGCAGGTGATGTCCCAGCCTCTCCTGCCACTCTGTAATTAGCAGCCCCAAACATGGAGCAGTGCCTGACCCTGTGACATTTTTTTGCTAAGGCTTTTATTAATTTGACACTAGTTTTCATAGCAACTCACCAGGGAGCTGTAACAAACATTGAGCTCTACCTGACAGAAAATGGTGGGTTTCTCTGCTCAAAAGGTCACACCAAGCGTCAGAGGCCAACTGCGGTTTGAATCCTGGGGAATGCTCCAACTGTTTGATGGAAAAAACATGGAGAATTAAAGCAGGAACACTACAATTTAAAAGCAGGATTTGTGTCACCTTGAGTTACTGAGCTCTGCTATTGTGATCTATCAGAATTCCTACTCTCCAGGGTACAGGCAGGTAGGAGACTTTTAACATCCCTAATGTTCCCGAGGGGACACTGGTTTGTCACCTATAAACTGACTTAAAATGAAGGGTTGTTTCATCTGTTAGCTCATGGAGAATGTTTTCATAGGCTGCCCAGGGAGGTGGTGGAGTCTCCTTTTCTGGAGACATTCCAAACCCCATCTGGACACGTTCCTGTGGGACCTGCTGTGGGTGGACCTGCTTTGGCAGGGGGTTGGACTGGATGATCTCCAGAGGTCCCTTCCAACCCCACGGGGTTCTGTGATTGTGAAGTGAGCTTTTCCATTGTTTCCACAAAAAAATCTTCTCAGTGCTCTTGTGATCCCTTTGTTCCTGCTCTGCCCACTTCTGGTGCGAGCACACTGTTGCATAGTAATATTAGCTTGGACACCTCAAACTGTCCTTTTTTTCTTTTTTTTTTGCCAGACACTGTGATGATGGCCATAGTATATGCAAGTCTGGGTTTGTTTGGGTTTGTTTTTATGGACTTACAATTTTGGTTTCATGTGGTGTTTTGCTTCAGGATCTTTTACCTTAATGCAATTCAATGGCAGTGTTCAGTCAGCATATGCTCCACCTGGATGGTGGGATATCTTTTCATCCTTTCCTTGACAAACTTGAAATACCATGTCAGAAGATACTTCTTCATTCACAGGGAGTCTCTTGGTTTTATCCCAAATTCCAGTCATTAACTGGTTGCTGTAATCAAGGACTCCATCCTTCCCATACCAATTCTTCTCTCTTCGGTAATTTACAGCCTCTTCTGTCTTTCCTCTTCTTGTTGCCCAGTAGCCACTAGCTCAGCATTGTACAGAAGAAGCCTCTGTCCATCAGTGGATATCGTACAACATTAACCAATTTGTTTCATGCATCCCTTGCAAGGCTCATTTCTCCCACTCACCAGCTGAAGGTGGTTTTAAGGTATCCATCATACTACCCCCGTTTTCACCTGCTCTTGGCTCGTGCCTTGGTACATCTGCCTAGGGTTTTCTCCTCCACCATAAATGAAAACCTCTAATTCTTTGAGCCTCAAGCCATTGCTCCATGATATTTATCCTCCGAGTCGTGAGTAAAACCTTGATGGTTCCTGAAAAGCTTTGGATGCCCTGGACAGTTAGGTGACACGCCGTGCCAGTGGTCAGTGTATGTTTAAGAAGCACTGTAGTTGTTAATGCTGCACTCCCCCTATTGCAGATTTAATGGTGGTGGGCCTGAGTCCGTACATCCTATATTTTTATTATTGTTGAACAGATAAATCTTCGGTTTAAATTCTCTTGAAATCACATTAGTTTCTGTCTCAGATCCACTTAAGATCTCAGAGAAGCTTCCATGAAATGGCTTGCAGTTGAGGCAGGAGCTCATTTGTCTCTCGCACCCTATGGGGATAGCATATATGCTTATGGGTGTCTGTTAACTGCAAGTGGTGTTCCAGTGGTCTTCAGCTCATGTCTGTTAACTGCAAGTGGTGCTACAGTGGTCTTCAGCTTGCTAGCACCTGCTCCTCCTTCTGGTGAGTAGATAAGCAGGCCCATGCTGCTATTCTTCCCTGGCTGCTTCCATCTGCATCAAGGTGGGCTTTGAGGGACTGAACCTTGCACTCCTTTGCAAAGCAAAATCATTCCTAGGTGTCGTCAAGTTTAGGATGAAGGAAAGGACAAAGAACATCCAGAATCATAAACTGTGTCCAAAGCATACCCTGATGCAGTTTCCCAGCTGCCAGCAGAGAGGGGTAGCCGGCCATGTAGACAATAGCTGCATTGCCAAGGAACAAAATTACAGAGCCAGATGTTCCTCTTGGAGGAATATTACACTGAACTTGGCAGATGAGTGCAGTAGCTGCCAAGGACATCTCTTATTTGGTCATAGGTAATGATCCCTCTATCAGGGAATGCAGAGGAAAAAGACCACACAGAATATCCTCATCAAAATGTTATAGCTGGAACATTAACTTCTCCTGGACCAAAAAAGTTTTGGAAGCTCCATGGCAACCTTCACGTCTTGTTTGAAGGATGGTGTTGTTTACTACCAGGCATGAAGTGAGAAACTTACAGTAACTGAAGCCAAGTGCTTCCAAGCTTCCAAGGTATTTGTTACTGAAAGGTGACTAACAGGCTGATACCATTTTTATAGCAACCACAGTTGTTTGTGGGTGCTGTTGTAGTTCTCAGCTAAGATGGCAAGTGAGAAGAAGAACTTCTGGTTCTGTCTCTAAAGTAAATACCAGGAGTCCGGGTTTCTGAGGACATGTTTATGCTGCAGCCACGTCCATGACACAGTGGCAGAGACAGACCCAATCTAGTTCTAAACTAGCCAGCTGGGGGCAAGTAGAGACTAGCCACGGCAGGGCAGTGCACCTTCACCAACTCGCTGCTTGCCTTAGGTCTTTGCTGGAGAACCTTGAAGCCTGATGCTGCCTGCATTGCTGCCTAGAGCTAACATTACTAGGGTGCTCAGTACTCCGCAATGGCAGCAGGTAGACACACAGCCCCAGATTCATGCCAGCTGGTGGGCTGCAATTCATAAAAGTGCCTGACTTGGTGGTCTGGCTGTGGTGTTGCCCACTGATACCTCCTTAGGGACACCCACGCCTCCAAAGGCCCTTGACACCTCCATAAGTACTTAGACAGGACTGGATGACAACATTTGTCAACTTCCTATTTTTAGGTCCTTGTTTAGTCCTTTTATGGTCATGGCTACCTTAGTTTCCCATGGTTTCTGGCCTACAAGTTCCAACATGTCCCCCCTTATTGATTGAGCAGTATTTGGGGTTCTGCTATTCAGGCCTCATCCCACAAGAGCTTAGATGGCTGAATCTTTGGAAACAGGTAACATTAGCACCTCTGAGATAACTGGAGAGATAATTCACGTCTTATGTCTCTTCAGTCATCTTTATTAAACTTTCTGAATTTGATCCTTCTCTCCTGGGACTCTCAAGTTGCAAACCCAGCTCTTTCTTTACGTACCTTCTATTTAATAACTGAAGAAACTAACAATAGCCCAGATTCCTCTACCAAATAACCTCCTAGTCAGGAACTTACCCCTAAAATTACTTTGGCCCACCATTTCACGGAATCACGGGATTGTCAGAGTTGGAAAGGACCTCTAGAGATCATCTGGTCCAACTCCCCTGCTAAAGCAGGGTTGCCCAGAGCACATCACTCAGGAGCATCCAGGTGGGTCTTGAAGATCTCCAGAGAAGGGGACTCCACACCCTCCCTGGACAGCCTCTTCCAGGGCTCTGCCACCCTCACCGTAAAGAAGTTTTTTCTCATATTTGAATGGAACTTTCTATGTTCCAGCTTGAGCCCGTTGCCCCTTGTCCTATGGCTGGAAACCATTTCCCATGCGTAATATTAAACTAACAAATTTAAAATCTGTTATCTCGGGGATTGTAACAGAGCTCAGAAAAGCTACAGATCTTAAATGGAACTTGCAGATCATACTGAAGGATTTCTTTGTCTCTGGTCATACCTAGTTCACGGCCCCGTCACATGAGGGAGGGAAAAGGTCAGGGTTTGCAGTGAGAACCCGCTGTGCTGCTGGTGCGTTTGGGACAGTAAGTTTCTCTCCCCACCTAGTGGTCATTAAGAGACTTTTAATAGGGCAGCAGCCTAAATCAGGGTGCTTAACAACCCTTCCTGAGTGATGCACTTTGCATTTTTTCCATGCCAGCACAGGGAGGAGATGGTTGCTCCTTTCATTGTAGATTATCCAGCTGAGATGAAAGCAGAGAGGAGAATTTCTGGGCGATTCTCTTTGTTTCCAATACACTTAATCGAAATATGATGAGGGAAAGAAGCTGAACCGATGGTGGGAAATGATTGTAACAAATGATCAGGCTAATTTTTCTTTCCTCTGGAATCCTCCTGCTGTGGTTTTTGTGGTGAGTGAGAGCGAGTTTGGAATGTGACAGGAACAGAAATATCTTCATTGCTTGACAGCTTGTTTGGCCTGGCTATGGTTAATTCTTTCCGCAAACAACATGACAGCGGGCAAGGGAAGAGGAACATGAAATTAAATTGAATATGGATGTTAGGCAAAGCTGATACTGAGTTGTCTAAGTTTGAATAAGGGAGCTAGGGAGAGTAAATAGCAAAAGCAAATGGAGTTGTTTGAATTCCTCCCGTTCCAGTGCCCTAAGGTGTTACCAGTAACATGGGGAAAAAAATATATGCAGCAAAATTGTAGTGGTAATGTTAACACAAGACATTCCACTACCTTGCCTGAGATGATTCACAGCCTGCAGGACTTTGTTAAATGGAGAGGGGTCCTTTTTGGGAAAGCAGTGGGGGTTTTTTTTGCTACTCCCCTTTTAGATTTGGTCGTGAAACAGCAAAGAGAGCAGCCCCAGTGGCACCTCGCTCTGACTCTGGGTTACCCATGGCTGGCTCCCTGCCTCAGTGCTACATGATCTCTCCTCGTGTTTTCCAGTGCTTCATCATAGTTATATCATATATATATATGTAATATATGCTCTAACTCTGAAATGAGGGCAATGATATTTTTCTTTCTGTGAATAAACTCAGAAAATGAAAGCTGAAAAGTATAATTAAAGACGCAACTGCACCAAAAGTGCACGAGCGTCCTTCCCTCTGGCTTCCACTCCCAGCTGCTCAGGGGTGACCTGGTGGCTGAGTCATCCAGCTCTGCAGGTGGAGGCAAGGCTGGGGCAAGGGTCCCAGCTCATGCTGCTGTTGTTTTCCCCAGATGACAAACTTCCTAGAGGACCCTTATGGGAAAATCCCTGGAGCTTAAGGCTGCACTCATCTTTTTGTCCCTTACCTCTGAATGCAGACACAGGTGATGCGTGGGGCTGCAGGGTGGAGAAGGGACCCAGAGGTGGCTTGCTCGTGGTGCCACTCCACCAGCTTACTCTAGATACCCTCCACAGCCCTTGCTGATGAGCCTTCCACTCCTGAACACTAATAAAAGCCTTTTAACTGAGATTTGATCTGCAATGAGCTTTAGCAGTTTTGGACAAGCTTCCCTGGAGAGGAGGTGGATAGATAACCATTTCTGCCCCTTCTTCCTCGCCTGTCCCTTCTGAACAGCCTTCAGCCATCCATAGCCACACTCCAGTCATGGGATTCATCCCACCAGATTTCAGTAATGGCAATGGAACCATTACAGAAGTGCAAGTTAAATTTCTTCCTTATGTCAAACCAAGTTATTATTTTCTCCACTTGACTCTACGGGGACCTTTCATGCTGTGCCTTAGAGTGATATAATAAAGCAGATGGAGAGAAATGTGCATCTTCGCTCTAGCTCTCTTATCAATACCTCTGTACAACAGTAAATAACAGGAAGATGGGGCTTGCTTGTCAATGTTACCAGCTGCCATTGCTTTCTTTAAACATATAGTCATATATTTATTGCTGATTTTTCTGAAATAAATAACAGCATAGAACAGGGCTGTGGACATATTATCTTACCTAAATAAGATCTTAGTGACAGCCAAATGTTAGATATCTTGGTTTTTAGGTTTTTATTTTCAGTAGATGTTTCCTTTTCAGAGCATGGCAGAGAAGCTAGTACTAGGCCACTAATTAATCTCAAATTAGATTGGGTTGACAGCTAACCCTAATTTATACCTTGATATGTAGAAGGCATATTTATAGGGGTATGTACTTGGTGATGTACCATTGGTCTGGCTTAGCTCTGTAAGCATGGTAGGGGAGTCCATCCCCTTCTCCATCAGCATCACGTTTTGTGCCTGCTGCCTGGTCACAGCTTGTTCTGGTTTGTCCATGGTCTCTGCTTGACCAGTCATCACACTCATGCACTGCCCTCCTTGGTGGGTATGACCTTCTTAATTGAGGCCACCTGCATGTTCCCGAAGTTTTACTTTCCTGCATTCACAAGATCAATGGAAATACGGAGTACAGTTGAACCGGACAGACCACTTCAGGAGCCCAATGGCATCGTGTGCTGTTGGTCTAAAGATAACTTTTTGGGACATGATTTTGCAGGCAGGTGCTCCTGGAAAACAGCTTTCCTGATTTGTCGTGACTGAAATCAAAACGTCCAACATCTATCACCACCTCCTTTACCAGTCATCCTGCTGAAGAGAGAAATGAGTTTGGGTTTGGTACCACATTTTCTTGACACATCTACTTTGGCTTTTTTAGATCACCTTATTGTTCTCTGGTGTTTAGAAACAGATTGTTTAATAATTTGTACTAGACTCCTTCTAGACTGACAGTTTAATGGCTTCCCAGATTCTCATTTTCCACCTTTGAACAGGAGAGGGACTCTCTTTACCCTCCTGGTATGCAGTGTGAAAAAGCCAAACTTTCCTTTTCCAGCATACATGGATGGCCTGAAAGAGCTGAAAGGCCAGTCTACATCTAGTTTTGGTCATACCCACGTTAATCCCTGGTGTTCAAGAAAAGGAAAGAACTCTGTAGCTTAATAAAAAATGAATTAACTTCCCAAACGGTTTATTTTTAAAAAGTTTCTTTTTTTTCTGGCATTGCTTTATTGACCTATTTTGGTGGATTAGGTACTGGGACATGGTGCTTATATAAACTTTCTCAATAAGCCACGTTAGGCACAATGATCCATTAAGAAAACTAGTCTGTTCATGTCGCTGATAACTACATCCTTTTTATTATTCAGAACAGAAGTACACAAGGCAAAAGAACAGAGAATCCAGAAGACACTTGTATCATTAATAACTTTATAATTTTCCCTTTGCCCGCCTTTGCATCTAAGAAAGAAAATGTTTAAATCCAAGTGTACCATTGCTAGTTTGGACCTGTGTTTACAGTGTCTGTTTCTCACAGCTTTGAAAATGAAAGTTCACACACCCCACCAGTCCACTTTGGGCTGTCTTTGCTTTGCATTTAATAAGGTGTAAGGAACCATCTGCCACTCCACGTAGAGCTCCTCTCCTGAGAGCTGCCAGCAGGAGCATTTCAGAGCTTGTTGGGTCATCTTGCCTACATCTGTCATTGGAGGGGAGCTGACAATAAAGGGTGTAAACCTATGCAGAGGGATGATCAAGGCTACCTAATCAAACCCCTCTTTTTATTCTGCCATCACCTTCTTTCCTTCACATCACAAGTTTTAAGTAAACTTTGCGGGTGGCAAGTAGCTTTCTTTTCCCTCTGCCCTTCTGCAGTGGTTTTTCACTCTACAGAGAAAAGCATTTAAAAATAATTACTCTTTTTCTCAATACTAAGGCAGCTGCATCATGTTCCCAAGTCAAATATCTGGATTATTTAAAACAGATCTCTTCTTCGTTCCTTCAGTATTTTGTCAGCAGAAATTAAGTCAGCTGAAAAATGTGATGGTCACAAATCCCAGTTTCCAAATATTTCCATGACTGAGACTTCTCTGTCAAGCATCTGCAGAGGTAATGAACACAAACTGCAGCCAAGTTCACAGCGTATCAGAGACAATATAAGGGAGTCTCACAGGAGAGGCTGCAGCTTGTTGTGGAGGTATACCCTTTTTCCTCTTAAAAAGTACTTGAAAGCGGAAGATGACTGTAAGGTCACTAGAAATATTAAGAAAGGAAAGTCCTTTGGAGAAACCTATCAGCATACTGGTGTGCAATAAATGGTTGGAGGTCAGCTACAAAATATACTCACCTTGGTTCTTAGGGAAGTGACCTAAGGGTAAAACCAGAAAAATTAATCCTCTGCTTTAAGTGGGAGCAGGGTTATTGGCCTCAGTACTCATGTCCTGTTGTTCTCTGGTAATGGAGAAGCAGTGTTGGTCCCCGTGGTTAGGAATGACTGTGATTATAGCAAGATCTGTTCTAACTTTCAGCAAACCATAGCTGTGAAGATATCTTGCAAGACATACCCAGTCACTTTTTTCCTTTCGTTTGTGGCTGATAAAATGGGCCTGACCAAGGAAACAACATCTTGCATCCTAAATAAAAATGTGGTAAAAATGGGCAATAACAGCAATGTTGCCATGGTGGCGCTGGCTTGACTGGGGTTTTGGGCATACCCTGGGGATGTTAAACAGCCTACGGTGCAGAGACTCCTCTGTTTTGGTCTCTGACCTCACTAGTTTAGTGGTGCAACACTCCTCAAAGGACTCAAAGCATCTGTCCCTGATAATAAGAGACATCAAATAATTAACAGAAATCAGCCGTGGAGCTTTAATTGAAGGTGATGAATTGACACTGACCACCCAGAAGGAGCAGAAACTGAGCAGATTATGCTCTTTGAAAGAGGGTGTTGAAAAAGCTGGAATATATGTAATCTTTCTTACATGGGAGAGGATCTCTGCCCAGATCTGAAATCAATGAAAGGGATGGGAGGAAAAGCTTTTATTCTTTTTTTTTTAATTATTTTTCTCTTGATTAATTGGTTTTCCCCATCTCATAGAATTATTTTTTTAGGAAAAAAAAGCCTAAATAAGGGATGTTGCTAGTTGAAGAGTCAGGCCATCGATAAGCCCAGCTGGCAGGTTGCTGGCCCGCTCAGGTTGGCTCAGGAAGGTCCATATGGTGTTCAGTTGGCAATCTACAGGGGAAACCGAAGGGACATTTCTCTACAACTTTGTGGAGGCACAGAAATACACAGGCCCATAATAACCTATAAAGAACATGAAAGCTGGAGCCTTCCCTCTTGCCAGGGGGTAGAAATCCATTAGGTACCTCCTGAAGGCAGGCAGCAAGCTGTTTGCTGGGACTAAGGCTTTGCTTTATTTTTGCTCTCTTTGAAAGAGTTGGTATCGCTGTCAAGGCCAAGAGGGAGTGCTGGATAGGAAAAATTTTAAAAGGAAATTCTAGGGTGTATTCAAAAGCTGAAGGGCAGTGTCTGAGCCAGAATGTGTTTAAAAAGCAGAAAGGGGAAATGTATCTAAGAAAATAAATGAGTTTCGACTGAAAATTTGAGGGGCAGGACAAAACTGACCCTGGGTGTCATTTCACTGGCTTCTTTTGTGTTGCTCCTGGGATGAATTTGGCTCAAATTCTATAAATGTCAAAAACAGGTCAAAAGATAATTATCTATGTTATTTGTACAGAGCCTTGCCAATGGTGGTTGCTGTTCACAGCTAAGGCTCCTGAGTGGTTTAGTAATACAACTAATGAAGACTAATAATGCAGGTAAGTTGTTTTGCATCTTGTGAAAAGGACTATTTTTAAAACTGTAATGATTTTTTAAAACCGTAATGACTTTTAAAACTGTAACGATGTAACTGGGAAATCTGTGCTCATTTTAAGGTTCCAGATGGTTTTAGAGTAAGGTCTGATTTCTGAAACAAATGGCTCCGATGCAGCATCTTCAAAACATCTGCATTTAAATTTTGTTTGCCTTCTCACGATGAGCAAGGTATGTAGTTTCCTCTATTCTTCCAGGAAATGTGATTTATAGTTTTATACTGACCAAATTAACTCAGGAAGAGGTAAGCTTGGTTGCTGTGCGGGGTTGGGGGTCCAGATCTGTTGAATTACTTCACACTGAAGGGAATGACCACTTCAGCAGTGAAATCATTGCCTTGTGTACTATTTGGCAAGTCTCCTAACAACCAGTTCATACAACTGGGCTGAACTCTTGACACCGCCTGTCCAGTGATGACTGTACAGTGGGATTTTTCCTTCTCAGTCCCTGTTTTCTACATGCACATCGTGTTCTTGGCTGGTGCTTGGGGTCTTGGTAAGATTCAGGCTGAACTTCCTTTCGACTTACTGAGTTTGGATAGATAGTTCCCCCGGGAAGGGGCAGGCAGGCGAGCAGAAAAGATGAGACTGCAGAGCAACACACCCTCATCCTCCCTCTATCAGGCTTTTTTTCATGGATGTGGAGTTGGGATAAGGAACGCTCCCACATTGCCTTTCAAGTATAGGTTTTTTTCTGCACTTTTCATATGCAGATTCCCATAGTTTTTCTGCAAAAGTGCATTTTAATAATCTGCCGTCAGTTTTTTTCTCTTTCTACCTTTTGTGGTCCCTTAAAAATTAATCTGCAGGCCCTGGGCAGCAAACTGAAAGCCACCAGTTGGAGTATATCCCATACCACACTGTCCGAGGCAGCCAACATAGCGTTTACAGGCTTGGCACATCCTTCCTATCTCTGAGCGCCTTGCAGCGGTACAGCAAACAACCCAACCACCACCTATGTACAGTTTGTGCTGTCACCCTCTCTTTGAGGGCAGGAGAAGCATGGGAAGACCAGTGTTGTGTTTAGGTTGGGTTTTTTTTGAGTGTATGCATGTGAGGTCTTTACGGAAAGCTCTTCTCCATCAGCCAATGGCATGCGTGCGTGTGATAGACATCCAAGAAAGGACTTGCAACAGGTTTCCTGGTGCCCTAGTTCATGGACCCCAAACACCCTCGCCACTGAAAGAAGAGTCCAGTGGGAACTCTGCTTTGCAAAATTCCTGGATGCCTTTTTGCCTTCCTGATGTTAGTTTTACAGGAAAGCTCGGTGTGGCCCTTTGTAATATTAGGAAGGTGTGTTGATTAATAGGAGTTACTTGTGTGTTACTTTTGGTTTAATTTCCACCCCCAGCTGAAAAATAGAACAAATTATTGCAAGGAAACTAGTAAACTCCTATAGCGCAGCAGAACTCCAACCTGCAGGTCACAAAGCTTTCAAAGCCAGTGTCACAGAATCACAGAATCTTCATGGTTGGAAGGGACCTTTGAGATCATCGAGTCCAACCGCAAAAAAAACCCCAAACAAACAAACAAAAAACCAAAAACAAAACCCCCACAAAACCCCACAAACAGACACAACCCAACAATCCCAGGCACTAGAGCATGCCCTGAAGTGCCACATCTACACGTTTCTTAAATACCTCCAGGGATGGTGACTCCACCACCTCCCTGGGCAGGCCGTTCCAGTGCCTGACCACCCTCTCAGGAAAGGAGTTCTTCCCAATATCTCATCTAAACCTCCCCTGCCCCAACTCCAGACCATTTCCTCTGGCCAACTCATTATTCCCTTGGGAGAAGAGGCCAACCCCCACCTCTCTCCACTCTCCTGTCAGGGAGTTGTAGAGGGCAATGACGTCTCCCCTCAGCCTCCTCTTCTCCAAACTAAACATGCCCAGTTCCCTCAGCCTCTCCTCGTAGGACTTGCTCTCCAGACCCCTCACCAGCTTGGTGGCTCTCCTCTGGACACGCTCCAGCACTTCAATGTCCTGATGATCTAGGATCATCCAAAGTCATGATGATCAGAAGGTAAAACCTCAATTGAAATCACAAGAAAAATTTCCCAACGGTGTGTCGTACCAGGCTTTTGAACAATCCGTGTAAGGACTGCCAAAAGTCCAGTAAAAAGGGTTACTGGATCCTGGACAAGAGCAACCTCAGTGAGCAAGCACCAGGGACCAGCCCAGTACATGTGGGTCTCACACGGCTTGTACCCCTTTGTAGTGCGTCTGTTGAACAATGACTTCTGAACATCTTAATCTTTGCTTAATTCTGGTTATTGTTAAATGATTCCTTCTTTGTCGTTTCTCCAGGGAAATGTTATTTCTTTTCTTTTTTTTTTGCCCATCTGTCTACTGGTGTTTGTCTCTTCCTGGAAGAAATCCAAGTTTTGTAATTAAGGCACTGGGAACAGTAAGAGGTTTGATCAGTGGATAAAACATAATTGTAAGAGATCTGTGAGTCTCTCTGCAGTAAATATTTTAACACCTTGGGCCAAATCCGCCATGAACATAAACAGAGTTATTGAAGATCACGCTGCCTTACACCAACTGGGGGATCTGTGTACAACTGCACAGACTGCTCCGTTGTGGTTGTGTGGGAAAGCTTAAAAAAAACATTACCTTAGGAAGATGATGAGCTGCAATACTCTGTGCCCAACAGGCAGTTTGGATGAAATGTGGTGGGGGTTTTTTTCACATCCTGTGACATATGCTTGCTTATCTTTTTTCCCGGGGCTGTTTTCAAATATCCTGAAATAGAATTGTGTCTGTACGGGTAAAATTTTCAAAACTGATCTCTTCAGTCGCAGTGGTGAATATGGTCTGTCTCATAGTTAGATTAAACATCTTAATTAGGCAAGCAGCGTAACCTATTCCTTAATTTAGGTGCTTAGGTGAGGGGTTTGTGGTAGAAACATTTCACAGAAAAAAAAAAAAAGGAGAACAGCACCAAATAGGCTGAAAATTCCCCAAATCTCACCATTTCTGGGTATCTTGTTTACCCTCCTGCTGAAGTCTGGAGCAGGTTTCCATGCCATAGCTAGTGGCAGTCAGCATTTCTGGCCTCCATGACCTCCAAAAAGCTCTAATGGGACATTGGCAATGTTCTCCAAGGTCTTCCTCAGCTGTGAGCCCCGAGGGAGCTTGAGGTCAAGTATTATCCACTGAACCTGTAAAGTACCAGATGTTCTCCTACTGACTCCTCACCCTTCTGGCGGGGAGTGAAGGCTGTAAAGGGACATGCAGGAAGGTCGCCTGCCACGGACATGGGAAGAGAAAGATTTCTGGGTGAAACACCACCCCAGCCTGTGATGGAAGTTTCCAAGGAGACTTTACAGATGAACCATAACACGGTTTGAAAAGCTGTCCCCACCATGGGCTGTATTGACAGTCCTTTCAGCTAGTCAAGACTTGCTTCCTAAAGGATTTAAAGATTTTACTGCTGAACAAATAAAGGGAGCTGATGGGGAGGATGAGCCATGCTGCCATCCCCTTGAGTGGCACTTGTTTTCCCTCCATGCTGTGTGCTCACTGCTGCTGCCAGGTAGAGCAGCTGAAATACTTCCACCAGCAACTTCTTTGCTGGAAGAAGGGAGCTGAGCAATCAGCTTTCTGCCTTGTCACAGATGGCCTATATGGGGCTCAGGATCGTGCTTAGAAGTAGTGATGGGATCTTACATGAAAATCAGTGTTTGATTCATTGGGCAACCTACTTGCTTCAGTCCTACTTCAAGCACTTGTTTGCACAAATAGCCTGATGAAGTTCTCCGTATAATTGCCCCCCCCCACAGGGGTTGTTTGGACACTAAAAGGCATCAAAAGCAAGACAAAAGAGAAGAAAAGATGAAAATCAAAAGGGAAGTGAACCTTAAGACCATGGAAGTCCAATGGCAATTCCTGCTTGCCAAAATCACAGAATCACATGGGATTGGAAGGGACCTCTGGAGATCATCTAGTCCAACCCCCTGCCAAAGCAGGGCTATATTTAGATGGAACTCCCTATATTCAAGTTTGTGCCCATTTCCTCTTGTCCTGTCCCTGGGCACCACTGAAAAAAGACCAGCCCCATCCTCTTGACACCCTCCCTTGAAGTATTTATAAGCATTGATCAGATCCCCCCTCAGCCTTCTCTTCTCCAGACTAAAAAGCCCCAAGTCCCTCAGCCTCTCCTCGTAAGAGAGATGCTCCAGGCCCCCCATCATCTCTGTAGCCATCTGCTGTCCCCTCTCCAGCAGTTCCCTGTCCTTTTGGAACTGGGGAGCCCAGAACTGGACCCGGTGCTCCAGATGGGGCCTCCCCAGGGCAGATTAGATTGGGAGGATGACCTCCCTTGACCTGCTGGCCATGGTCTTCCTGATGCCCCCCAAGATGCCATTGGCCTTCTTGGCCACAAGGGCACATTGCTGGCTCATGGGCATCCTATTGTCCACCAGGACTCCTAGGTCTTTTTCCAAAGAGCTCTCAGCTCTGGGGAAAAATAAAATAAATATAAATTTATAACAAATAAATCAAATCATGTGGCACAAGTCCTGCAGGAGGGGTTGTGCAGCAAAGGCAGCAGCACGTATTTGGGAAAAGACAGTTTGTAGCATAATAAAAGAAACTAATTCCTCTATGTGACTTGCTTCAAAAACAGAACCAATAACCTAATGTCTTCCAAACAATGACAGCTCGACTAACACAATAAAGAGTTTAAAGAAAGCATCGAATAAGAATGTAATGTAATTATAATATGGAGAAAAACAGTCTCATTGAAATGTTATGTACTGGCTTGATCCTTTAACAAAAGAGGTTCCAGGGAGCTGAGGGTAAAACTTGAATCTATAACTCTTCCTGTATTAAGATATAATATAATATAGGATAATATAATATAATTTATATAATATGAAAATTCTTACTTCTGTTCTCCAAAGCCAGGGTCCAAGGCTCAGCTGGCCCTTCTGGGTGGCCTCTTTCCTTAATGTGGAATTGATATGAAAAGTCTTACCTCAAATTTACGTCTGCACTCTGTGTGTGATCAAAGACTAAACCACAACAATCTCAAAAGCCATCGGAAAGACGTGTGTCTATAAAAGGAGTATTTCATTATGATTCAGAGATGCCAAAAACATTGTTTCCCTTCAAGGTTTGCCAATTCGTTTGAAACAAGGCGTAAAGGATGCATCTGTGCAAAGGCTTGGAGTTACACAGCTGGAAAAGGGGGAAACCCGTTGTTTATCCCTTCAGAAGTCTTGCATTTGCAAAAGTAAACAAGGCACAGATTGGAAAGGATGTATCCCATACCATACAGCGACATCTGCCTATGTCTAGCTGTGAGCGCTCGTGCAGGAAAAGCTGTGGTTGCCTCTGACCATGAGCTTTTGGAAGCAATAATGAGAAAAGCTTGTGGCAGCATCAGCACATCTATAAAACATAGCCATGTTCCTGTAGAAATATGCTTCTGTGGTTAAATACAGACCAAGAGAAAATACACTCCATACTAACCTGTCGATCAGAGCGGAGAACAATTAGGAGGAGGTATGTTCAGGCATAAATTAACTTTGCTTGGGCTGAGCAGCATTTGTGAGGTAAAAAATGTAGAGCCCAACCGTGCCAGATGTTCAGCTGTCCTTGGCCATTTCGTTGCATTTCAGTGGTACAGTGGCTGTCCTGCGAGGAGCCAGCAGACGTGGATTACCTGGGTTTTGGGGATCCACACAAAATTTGTTCATTTCGGGATCGTGAGTTCAACAAACAGCGAAGAAAGATCGGGAAACACGAAGTGCCATTGTATTTCTCACAGCCTTCATTTCTATGGGATATTTTTGTCCTATGAGACAGAGCTTGGTAGTGCTGATCGAAACGGGATGCTTTTTTTTGGTTGAAACTTAATAAATTGTCTGCAATTTTCAGTTGAGACGTTTTGGTTGTGTTCCCAGCCCCTTCCTCCATTAAGCTCGAGGACTATTATTAGAGATTGCCAGTAGGAGCTATAGGAAAGGGTCGTGTTGCTTACACCTTGTTATTTATATGTATAAGCGTTAGCTCTTTGAGAAATGCTCATTGTTTGGCACAGTTCATTTTTGTTTGGTTTTCCTGGAAGCCGAGTGCATCAATAATGAGATTTATTATACTTTATATTTTTTTTTCTTGGAGTCAGTCTTGATGGCAGCTGCTGCCCTCAGATTAGCTATTATAAACAAACAAACAAACCTTTCGTTTCAGATATCTGACTCAATGTTCAAAAAGCAGCTAAATAAACTCTTGGAAGAAGGGCCTGCCTGTAGATACTAAATGCAGGGAAAACACCTCTGGCATAGGAAACTCCTGAACTGCAAAATATCACAGCTTTGGAGAGTAACCTGGGACTATATCTTCATATGCCTGCTATGTTCTTGTACATCTGCTCTTGGCCAGTGTCGGAAAAAGGACGACGAGTCTTTCATCTGAGGTAGCATCTCAGTTTTTTGTCCTCTTGTTTTTATTCCATGTCATAAAAATGCAACAGTTTTGCTGCTTCTAACACATTTCTCAGCAACAACACACCTGACTTTTGGAGCCATGTTGGCTCTACATCAGGACAGAAAATAAAACAGCTTGTTGATGTGGTAATCCGCATGCCAAAGGCTGCACATGAAACACAAAAAAATAGGGTGTATTGAAACAGAAAAGTGGTGCAGTTAGGTGCACCCCTCATGTAACTCTGGAAACTGTCACATTTTGAAAGTCACCATTAAAAATTAAAAAGACATGTCATAAAACCTCATGAAAATCCCTTTAAAAGCTTAATACTGGTTCACATATTTCATTAAATAACAACCAGAGCAGTAAACCATTTGCGGTTGGTTCTGGTCATATAAGCTCATTTGTGGCTTGACTTTCTCTTGATGAAATTCCTTGTGAAAGCTGCTCTCAAAGGCAGAAAACCCAATGAATTAGTTTCATATATCTGATTTAATCAGATCGCCCAAATTACCATTTTTCACTGCTGCCAGTGAACCAGAAACATCCCTGTATCCCTCTGCTCAGGCTCAGGCATCATTCTGGCACGCACAGTGTTCGGGCCAGGTGAGTGGGAAGAAGCACGTGGTAGCAATAGTCCAGAGGAAAGTTTAAAGAAATGGTTCAGAGCACTATAGCGCTTACACGTGGGGTCATATGGCTGTACAAGTCTTGGAAAACTTCATAGTCGAAATACTCAGTGGACTCCCAAGAAGTTATGACCCCCAGCCGAGGAGACATGTCAATGCTTCTCTAGTTCCTTGGTGCAGTCACTGGCCAGGACAAACATCTGCTCCACTGGTAGTGCTTCATTGAGGGTTCAGTTTGGCTAAAGAAGTACCCAGCTGTTTGTTAGGGAAAAAAAACAAAATAGAAATCTCCGTAGGAGGCTAAATAATCCTATTTAACAATACTGAGAGGCTGTTACCTTTATCAACGCTATGGGAATTAGATCTGTTCATGTCAATGGAATTGGAGTGGCGTATTTGCACAGTGTTTTATCCTAGCCTGCCTGGAAAATACCCCAGCTATCTAAATGAACCTCTACATCATTCTGTTTTGATGTTTTGGGGTTTTTTTCTTTTTTTTTTTTTTTTGGGGTCATATGGCTGTACAAGTCTTGGAAAACTTCATAGTCGAAATACTCAGTGGACTCCCAAGAAGTTATGACCCCCAGCCGAGGAGACATGTCAATGCTTCTCTAGTTCCTTGGTGCAGTCACTGGCCAGGACAAACATCTGCTCCACTGGTAGTGCTTCATTGAGGGTTCAGTTTGGCTAAAGAAGTACCCAGCTGTTTGTTAGGGAAAAAAAACAAAATAGAAATCTCCGTAGGAGGCTAAATAATCCTATTTAACAATACTGAGAGGCTGTTACCTTTATCAACGCTATGGGAATTAGATCTGTTCATGTCAATGGAATTGGAGTGGCGTATTTGCACAGTGTTTTATCCTAGCCTGCCTGGAAAATACCCCAGCTATCTAAATGAACCTCTACATCATTCTGTTTTGATGTTTTGGGGTTTTTTTTTTTTTTTTTTTTTTTCCTGAATTTTATAGTCAAAGCTTCAAGTCTGATGGGTGAAAAACCACTTAATCCTTTCAAGAAAGGAAAGTAGAACTTCAAAAGACACGTTGCCTTAACAAACATCTTTAAGTTAGTTTGAACCAGGCAGTGGCCTGAGGAATCCCAGAAGGACCTAAAATAAGGCTACACCTAGTTTTCACCAGCACCCTCCAAGCAAGTTTACCAAATTTCCTGTTATTTTATTAAGGTCCTCTGGGTTCTTTTATAGAGATCCACTCAGCAGGAAGCAGCGCTCACCTCTGCCTCCAACAGCTCAGGCAGAACCACATGCTGTCTTTGACACACTCGTTCCTCAGAGTCTGGGAAAGCAGTAAGAAATATGAGATGTCCTGCAGGAATGTGGAAGACATCATGTGTCTTGCAGCTTGGTGAATTTCCAGCAAAATTTACTTACGTTCCAGATTCATATTAATTCCTCCAAAACTGCCATTGGAGATGCTCTGAGCTAAGAAACCTGGAGGAAATTGAAAATCAGCATAGACTGGTGTCACCCCTGCACACAGGGTCTGAGTTATTTGGGGCCTCCTAGCTAAAGAGAAAAGCTTTAAATATCCCTGTGAACCTTGTGAAAATGTCTCCACAATGCAAAGCAGCTGTGAAAAGCTAACAAAAGTAAGTAAGCTGTGTTAACAAGGGAATAGGGAGTAATACAGAAAGTCTGGGGGCTTGACAAGTTAATCAAAGCTGGGCAGCAGTTTAGGAAACCTCAGAAGGATATAAACCAGAGCTGCTCAAATGATTTCTACCAAAAACTGCTGGGTAGATGTAAATACTGCAAGTAGTTGGGTCGTTTCACCTCCGAAGTGATGCAGGTTATAGGTGAGTGCTGGAGAGAGGGAGTGGAAGATGATCTGCAGCGTCAAAGGGAGACACAATGCTCTGGTCCTGAGTATGAAGGACACCTCCCGTGTGCAGGACAGGGAAGGGGGTGGATTAGACCATGCAGGGAGATTTATGGGGCTGTAATGGGATTTAGACAAGTGAAGAGGAGGTATGGTGCCGTCTTCTTAGAGAGAAGGTAAGAGAAAGAACTACAGTTGGATTTGGAGATTGAGGAAGCAGAGAATACGTCTCACAGCCGCTCCTTCTTCAACAGCAAATAACATCTGTGGACCTTATTCTCATCCAGGCAGCTGGGGAAGCGGAATAAGGGAGCATCACATTCAAAACCCCAGCACAGCCTGCCAGTCTGGGTTTCTGGGGTTATTGCTATGAAGAAAGCTTCAGAACGTGAGAGTGAATTGGAGCTGCAGTATTTGAGAAATAAATCAAGTAGGCCAAGTAAAGGAAAACATACAAGAGGATTTAAGTAAGAAGAATTAGAGCTAATGTTTTCTACACAGTGTCTATTCAGATTGCACAGGGTGGCATTAGTAAATTTTATCATCAAAAGCTAAGGCATGTTATTTGTTTTTCAATTAGTAGGCGGAATTCAGCCTCCTAAGCAAAGCCAACAGAGTTACTGGAGATACACCTGCTTGTGCTGCAGTTAAAGTTGCTCCGATCTCTTTTAAAGGTGTTCCTCATTGACCTGGGTCCTTGCTGATCTATCTGATTATGCCAGCTCACCAGTCATCACAGTGTATTTCTGAAACGTGTAATGCTTTGCCTAAAATCTTCTTACACTTGGCGATAGGTAAAGATCATCTTCAAACCCTGATAGCTATTGCTCATGACATAAAACATGAGAGATGGAAATGTGTGTTTCTTTGTTTGGAAAAACATCACACCTTTGGGTAAGTTTGGTGGCTCATTCAAAGGCAGTGCTCTTTTCTGAATCGGTTTTGTTTATCCTTCCACCACTGGAAGAGACAGGTGGAGAATTTTAAGTCCAAGAAGAAAATTTTTAGAGGCAACAGATCAGGAGTTTGGAGGAAAGCAGAGGAAGTGCGGGATGAGTGGGAATGTCAGGTGGAGGGAGAAAGAAAAGACTGCAAAAGGGGAGAAAGGCAAAGGTCCTCTGTGTGAGCTGGGATGATGTGGGAGCTGTTGGAACTTGGCAGAGGGAGCACCAGCCTCGGGTGAGTGCCAGGACCCAGCACTAGCCTGAAACGTGGGGCTCAGGGAAGCAGCAGAACCTGTGATGTTAACCCCCACCTGCATTCACTGTCTTCTGCTCCGTTCATGGGACTGGGCTTGGGCGTCAACTGGAAGGCAGCTGAAACCATGGAACCACTTACATGTTAGGAATTGATGCAACCAGAACAAAAGAACGGTTTACAAGAGGCAGACAGTTTTGCTTTACAGCATAGATCATTCTGATTATATTATGTTTTCTGGTTTTGTTGGCAAAAAAACCTGCCAACAGGAGACAACAAATAGCTTTTAACTTATTGTTTTCTCTAAGGAAAGCATTATTTTTTAAAGATCTCTCCATTAAATCTGCATATATTGGAGCCTGAAGAAAACAATCTGACTAGGGGGGGGAAAAATAAAACAGCTGAAAATCTATTTGCTAAGTCCTGCAATGGAAAATATATATTTTAATGTGAAACAGTGATGACAGAGGAGGCTTTAGACAGCTTCAAAGCAAAAGCATCCAGGCAGTCGGTCCTGCAGGACTTCAAAACCTTGCATTGAGACAAAGCTTTTTGTACATCAGAGCTTGAAATTCAAATCAAGAACAAGAAATTCAAATCGAGAACGAGCCAGGCCAACTTTGAGCAGTCTGCATTTCGCTTGGTGTCCTTAAAGGCTGCAAAAGCTTCTTTATCATTTGCTTGCATCACATGTCATTGTCATTGTGTCATAGTGCTGCTTTGCAGGTATTTCTTTGCTCTTTTTCTTCCAGTTTTGTTGAGTGGTTACATAGATTTGTAGCGTATCACTTTTTTTTTTTTTTTTTTAAAGCTTATGTTCAGTTTGTTCAGTTGGATTCTCCTTCCCTCCCTCCAGCCTCAAAGGCAGATTTACAGGGAATCTTTTAGAGATATGACAGTGCATTATTTTAAAAGCTTTGCTCTTCTTGTCTTTGTGGTCTTAGGTGTCACAAAGGACTAGATGTGAGGATAAACATCAGGCTCCCCAGCATGGAATAAAGAGAAACTGGATTATACAAAACACTTTAACAGACAAATCCAGGTACTCTTCTTAGTGTCTCCCCTCTCTCCTATCGCTGATGAGCTTTTGTGAAATTATTTTAAAATTACAGGAGGGAGGAGTGCCATAAAGAACAAAAAGATTCCACAACCTCTTTCAAAGAACCTGAAATAACATTTTAATTCTATCCACATAGTGCTGGTTCAAGAATGGCTCAGTAGAGATATTTTTATGTGAAAAATAGCAAAGGAATATCGTTGGCAAATTAATGATAGGGTTTATATTTCATTGATGAACGTCCAAAAAATCATCTAGTGTAGGGTGCTTTCAACTTAGGGCAGAGAGGAAACTACATTTGATTTTGATGAGGAAACAACTGGATATTGCAAAATTGCTTCAGTGCTGAGGCTTTGCTGGATTTGATTCAAAGAAATGCTCAAAGCTTGGTTCAACGTTGCCTGTGTCTTGTACCATAATTTCAGTCGGTCCATCTTTTTCCATGCACTGTTGCAATTAATGAACCTCTATGTTTTACCGCTTACAGTTCTGGCACAGCTCAGCTATGCCAGAGATGGGGAACAGGGACAATTTTGGTGTGAAACCTGGCTTTAGCCAAGCCCAGCAGAGAGCTGAAGTGACTGGAAGGTGGTTACTCCAAGGCTTTTCTCACAGGTATTGGCTCCCAGGTGTCCCTCTGCTCTAAGCAGGATGAAAGCCAGGTGGTTGAATGAGCACCAACCCACCCACCCTCCTCCTGGGCCAATTGTGTAAATAATAATAAAAATTGTATAAGTAGGGCCTGGGTTTGCCAATGCAGCAGGAGCTGCATGTCCCATTGCAGTGTGGCTGGTGCTGGGAGCTATGGAGCTCCTGAGGGGAGTGTCCCCATGTCACTGTGAGGATGGCTGCTGTGGACACACATAGAGACACAGCTGCAGAGACATTTCACAGTCTGGAAGAGTTTTTGTACCTCTGGTCTCAGGTGACACTTGGTATTCTGCTGAGCACCACAGGGACTTGATATGGATGGGTGCCTCTTTCAGCCTAGATCACAGAATGCTATGGGCTTGGAAGGGACCTCTGGAGATCACCTAGTCCAACCCCCTGCCAAAGCAGGGCCACCCACAGCAGGTCCCACAGGAATGTGTCCAGGTGGGGTTTGAATTTCTCCAGAGAAGGAGACTCCACCACCTCCCTGGGCAGCCCCTTCCAGGGCTCTGCCACCCTCAAAATGAAGAAGTTTCTCCTCAGGTTTTGGTGGAACTTCCCATGTTCAAGTTTGTGCCTGTGATCTCTTGTCCTGTCAAAATTGAAATAATTTCAATTGGCCTGGCAGGAGGTGAACTGGGGTGGCTTGAGAAAAGCTGTCCCCGAGCAGGAGTTGAGGAGCAGCTCTGTCAGCCAGGTGCAGAGCGTTAAGACAAGCAGCAAGAAACAGCTCTGCTCTCCTTTAAGCAGGACAAGCCATGGTTATTGGTTTCAGCTGTGGGTGGTGTGAGATGAGATTTGTTTGGGTAAGTGATTAAGCAATCACCCAATCACCATTTTTTTTTAGAGAGGGTGAAGGGAGTGCCCAAGGCCTCACCATGTTGACTCAGTGGTAGATATCTGCTGGGCTACCAGCAGTCACAAAATGTCTCCTGGTGTTCCCCTGCATGTCGGTGTTCTGTCATTGCATAAACAGTTTATTTCATCCTTTGAGGTCCTGATCCTGACATGGCTGGTGTGCTGCTAACCTGAGGACAGAGGCGAGGCTGTCCCCCAGTGAGAGGCAGCTGCTCCAGGAGCTAAGGTAAGAGAATGAAATGGGATTTATGCCTCCTGTGTACTCTGCTGTGAGGACAGGCTGAGGGAGCTGGGGTTGTTCAGCCTGGTGAAGAGGAGGCTCCGGAGAGGCCTTAGAGCAGCCTTCCAATATCTGAGTGGGGCTACAGGAAGGCTGGGGAGACCCTGTTTACAAAGGCCTGCAGTGACAGGATGAGGGACAATGTCTTTAAGCTGGAGAGGAGCAGATTTAGATTGGATATTAGGAACAAGTTCTTTATTGTGAGGGTGGTGGAGCACTGGAACAGGTTGCCTAGAGAGGTGGTTGAGGCCCCTTCTCTGGAGATATTCAAGGTGGTTTCATAGCGTAACACTGAAAGTCACTCAGGCTCTGAGGAGTTTAGCCATCTGTATGGTGGAGACCAGACGTGTCTCCAGGAGGTGGCTAGGATTTGCTTATAGCCAGCTCTGGACTGCCTTTCTGGTGGACCTGGAGTCTGTAGGGTCACAGACTCAAAGAACAGGAGATGGCACAGCAGTCCTCCCAAACATAACCATTTTAATAGCAATATTGGCAGCAAGATGTGAGACAATGGTAATTCCTGCTGGTGTGTCTCCAATTCTGATGCTGTTTCCGGGTCAAGACAAGGGAATGGTCCTGTGTTTTGCTCTGCTGCGTAGGAATGAGTTGTTTATTGCTTCCATACTGAGTGGTGTCTTTCTGAGGAATGGGTGCCCAGACAGCTATGGAGGACTGGTCTGGCACCCTGCTCTGGGGATCTGGCTGCCTGCTAGGAGAGACAGGTAGTGTTCAGCTGTGGGCACCTGGCAGCAGTCCTTGCTGAAAGGCAAAGGTACAGAGATGGGTACCAGTGGTTTTCTGTCACTTGCAGAAGCGGTTCTCACCTCTGAAGTGTTATTGGCTCTGTTACTGCTTCCAAAACCACAGGTAGCAGGAGTTTCTGAGTGTTTTCTGCTGTCCAGAGCCAGGCAAATCACTCAACCTTCAGTCAGTTTTGGGTATTCTTGTTTCTTTTTTCTTGGGGCTTTGTTAAATAAAGACAACTCCAAAATGAGGATAAAACAACTGCAGAAAACTTAGCCAGATGAAGAAGCTATTAGTTTTCAGTTTGGATGTATCACAGAATCTTCATGGTTGGAAAGGACCTCTGAGATCACCAAGTCCAACCACGCACACACAAAAAATACCCACTATCTCGGGCACTAGAGCATGCCCTGAAGTGCCACACCTACCCGTTTCTTAAACACCTCCAGGGATGGCTACGCCGCTGGCACGACTTCAGACCATTTCCTCTGCTTCTGTCATTATTCCCTTGGGAGAAGAGGCCAACCCTCACCTCTCTACACCCTCCTGTCAGGGAGTTGGAGAGGGCAATGAGGTCTCCCCTCAGCCTCCTCTTCTCCAAATTAAACATGCCCAGTTCCCTCAGCCTCTCCTCGTGTGACCTGTTCTCCAGACCCCTCACCAGCTTGGTGGCTCTCCTCTGGACATGCTCCAGCACCTCAATGTCCTTCTTGTCTTGAGGGGCCCCAGAACTGACCACAGCACTTGAGGTCAGGCCTCACCAGCACCCAGTACAGAGGCACCATCACTGCCCTGCTCCTGCTGGCCACGCTGGTCCTGACACAGGCCAGGATGCTGGTGGCCTTCTTGGCCACCTGGGCACACTGCTGGCTCATGTTCAGCCGGCTGTCCACCAGGTCTTTTTCTGCCAGGCAGCTCCAGCCACTCTTCCCCCAGCCTGGAGCGCTGCAGGGTGTTGGTGGGACCCAAGGGCAGGACCTGGCACTTGGCCTTATTGAACCTCATCCCATTGGCCTTGGCCCATTGATCCAACTTGTCCAGGCCCCTCTGCAGAGCCTTCCAACCCTCAAGCAGATCAACGCTCCCACCTAGTTTGGTGTCATCTGCAAACTTACTGAGGGTGCACTCCACTCCCTCATCCAGATCATCAATAAAGATATTAAACAAGACTGGCCCCAAAACTGAGCCCTGAGGGACACCACTGGTGACCGGTTGCCAGATACTCCTCAGAAACTGCCCAAATGTGTTATGGAAAAAACTTTTTGTTTTAAACAGCTGACCCCCAATTAGCATTTTGGTTTATTCTAACAGGTAGCTCAGAGGCTGAATGCCACAGGGATTTTGCCTGCAGGACAGGTTACTACGGAGCGCTCCTGTGATCAGGGTTAGCTTTGTAGTCACAGAAGCATCCCGTGTGGCTCCTTGCCTGCAGGGGAGGTGAGAAATGCATCCGGCTGAACCGGGAGTATAATCTCTGTGCTCAGGAAAAATCTGAAATGGTCTGTAAAATGCTTTTGTGAGAGCAGTGAGAGACAGAGGAATCCCTATGCGCACAGGCTGTGTTTTTAGCTGTATATAACCAACAGGGGGCATTAGGTTTATGCTTATTAAACGTGGAGTTCTACTCCTAGCAGAGAAAAAATATCGAAGCTGTTCGATTGAAAACAGCAGGATGGGAATCCTCTTTCCCACAAAAGATACGGGATTCTGTTTTTTTTTCCAGAAGATTTAGTAACCGTATAAGTCTGTTCTGTTTTCTTTAGGTCTAGCTTGTGTGTATTTTGAGAGGAAGACAAGTGAGATTGATGTAATTAAGAACCAGATGATTTTTGTATGATCTGTAACTCAAAAAGCACTTGAAAAATATGAGTGTTCTCGGTGCAAATTGGTTTGTATTGTTGATTTCCAGTTTTCTAAGCAGAAATTAAAGTAAGGCTGCAATTATATCTTTCTGATGGAAATTAGATTCAGCAGCACACAGTCAACTGCTGCTCTTCATTATGGAGGAAACCTCAAATGCAAAGGATTCCAGTGAGGAGCTACAGTGCAAGCACACACTGTGGTCTTTGAAAATGGAAAGTAATATTTATTACAGAGATAATTATTATGGCTACAACCACTCATACTCCTGCACGTGGGACTATTCATATACACGTTCTGAGGGAGATGTGGTTTTTTAGTATTTATAGCACTGACTGCGGAAGCAACTTTTCTCACTTCACAGGTGAAGCTGAAAAACTGTAGCCTGGTCTGTGCTTCTGTCACACCCAAGCAGCTGGGTAACTCTCTCAGGTGAAGTGATTTCTACAATCCATAGTTAACTTGAGCTGTGTTTGGAAATATGGAAATGGATTAAGGAAGTCGACGCTAAATAATTAGGTGATACAGCTGAGGAGAACTGCTTTCATAAAGCAACTTTGCAACAGATTGTTGGCTGAAATGTACAGATTCTGTAAGTTTCAAGGAGCTGATTTAATTACCTGCCTTATGTTAAAACCTTTAAATGGGTTTTACATAACCTAATAACTTCAATTTCTTCCAAAGTAGAAGTTATGGTTTTGAAATAAAATAAAGAAATGAGCAACCTCTAGCAGTTGCAGAGCTTTTGCCTGCCAGTGCATCTGGGATGCTGAGAGCAATTTTTGGTGTCACCCCCACCAGCCAGAGAAGAGAAATTCCAGTTGGATCAGTGGCACACAGCATCCCCCTTCCCCTGAACGCTCTTCACACCCCCATTAAAAAAGGCAAGAGGAGTCTGGGTGGTTTTCATCTAGCAAGAACAAAGGTAAAGGGGATACAACACCAAATAGCCAGTCCTGTAGCAGGGTGCTCCTGGACAATATCCTGTGCAACCTGCTCTAGGTAGGGGGGGTTGGACTTGATGATCTCCAGAGGTCCCTTCCAACCCCATATGATTCTATGATTCTATAAGAGAGTTTATAAAGTAAAGCATGTTCACCTGAGAAAAATAGCAACCTTTGCAAACCTGCGAGCGTTAAGGGAAGGTATAGGTCTTACAGGTTTCTTTAGGTGGTACCTGTTGGACCTTAGCAGACGGCTCTGCATTATTAAACAGGTTGTGGGGGACGTCCTAGACCCACGGGCTCCCAGACAGTTCCCTCAAATGCCATATCCACACAGGAAGGACAGTCCAGACTCCCTTCAATGCGCTCCAGGAAGAGGCTTAGTTTTAATTGCTTCTGGCAGATTGTAGATTTGCCTGTATGAGTAAATGAAACTCTTAAAGATGACAAAGTTTAAGTTACTAAAAGATAATTGCTACAATAGCTTTCTCTTGGAATCTGATCCTATTTCTGCATGTATCTGACTACATTCTTAATGTTAACTGTGATATATATATATTAATTTTTTTTCCAACTTAAGTCCAAATGCTCAGAGGTCAACTTTCCATTCCAGTCTTCAACATGGGAGCAGCTTGTAATTAGAAAAAGGAGAGTCATTAGCAGGGAGAGGACTGGATCAGATTAAACAACAGAAAGAACACTCACATATTCATCTCTTTCCTCGTCTCTCTTCCCCTTCTATCCTGTCTGTTTTTTGGATTTATGTACTGAAAACTTAGCAGCCAGGGACTACGTTTTCTTTTTATGCTTCCAGGATACCTTTCCTGTAGTTTGCATTGCTCGTCTCCTGCAGCCTGGTACTCACATCAGTGAGTGGATGGTGCTAGAGTCCAACTTGTCTGTAAAATTTGAAAGCCTGATGTTTGGTGTATAATAGTGCCTTTTAAAGTTCTTGGTTGGGATTTCCTAAGCATGGATCATGGAGAGCTAATATATGTGTTTGACTTAAGCTCGGGGGCCAAGTAACAAAATTAAATGCCACTTTGATGCTCACAGACTTCTTCTAAAGACAACCTTGAGTTACTCTAGCCCAAGCTTGGGGAGTAGTTCCCTGTGTATGTGTGGTCTTGACGACTCATTTTCTGCCAGATTCAGAAGCACTTATGATATCTCTGGTGCAGGTCTTTTGTTATTCAGAAGCACTTATGATATCTCTGGTGCACTTTTGTTGCTTTTGTGCGCTTTTGTAGAGCTGTAGCGGGGTCTTGAGGAATGACTAGAGCAAGATAGCATCTGCAGTTGGATTTTCAGTGGTGAGTGGTGACAGCTCTGGCCTCCTGAGTGCTGGGACACATGTCATGTCCAGGAGGGACCCTGTGGTTGCTCCAGCTGCAGTGATTGACTCTGAGGGATGCCGCATCTTAAGTTGTTTTATTTTACGTTGCTTACCTGGCATGTTCTTAGTCTTAAAGGAAGCAACCAGATCACCTAGAAATTTTATTTATTTTTTTTTTATTTGAAAGTTGCTTGGTCAAAGCCTTGGCATATCCTTCCTTTTCGTAAAACAGATTTTAGTGTCTGTCAATACTTAATTCAGTCTGAACTGCATTTTAAACAGTGTCTCATCTGTTGCACCTCCTTGTGTTAGTGAAGAGTCGTGTTATTTTGTGTATCTAATAGAACAGCAAATTAGGGACACCTTTTCCGTGCTAATCAATTAGTCATGTAAGATGTTCCTGCTTTCCAAAGAAGTGCTGGAGTAGCAGCTGTGTTACTTCTTATGAAAGGTTTGCGTGTCAGCAAATTCTGCACCTATGTTATGTTTTCTGCGGAGCCAGCAGCAAATCCTAATGAAACTTAATGCAAGAAAACATTGCCAGTGAAGTGAGAGGTTGAGATGAACTGCACTAAAAAGACACAGCTCTATCCCAAGTTCTTTAACTTCTCCAAAGAGTCACTATTACAAACACACCAATTTAAAGACTTTTTTTTTCTAATTGTGTGAAAATCAATATCAAAACTTGCACAGAATTAATCTGAAGAAGAAAAAGAGGACAACCAGCCACCACTCATTCTAAGCCTGGACAGCTAAATTATGCATAGTCTGCATTAGCACTGGGGTCAGTAGAAAACTTCACCAGTGCAGAAATACGTAGCAGAATCGGATGTTTACTGGGTGTTGTGGTTTAACCCCAGCCAGCAACTAGGACCATGGGGAGGAGAATCAGAAGGGCAAAAGTGAGAAAACGTGTGGATCGAGATAAAGACAGTTTAAAAGGTAAAGCAAAAGCCATGCACACAAGCAAAGCAAAACAAGGAATTCACTCATTGCTTCCCATCAGCAGGTGGGTGTGCAGCTATGTCCAGGCAAGCAGGGCTCCATCACACATAAGGGTTCCTTGGGAAGACAAAATGCCGTAACTCTGAACGTCCTCCCCTTCTACTTCTTGTTCTCCCAGCTTTATATACTGAGCACGACATCATCTAGTATGGAATATCTCTTTGGTCAGCTGTATTTGCCTGTATGAGTAAATGAAACTCTTAAAGATGACAAAGTTTAAGTTACTAAAAGATAATTGCTACAATAGCTTTCTCTTGGAATCTGATCCTATTTCTGCATGTATCTGACTACATTCTTAATGTTAACTGTGATATATATATATTAATTTTTTTTCCAACTTAAGTCCAAATGCTCAGAGGTCAACTTCCCATTCCAGTCTTCAACATGGGAGCAGCTTGTAATTAGAAAAAGGAGAGTCATTAGCAGGGAGAGGACTGGATCAGATTAAACAACAGAAAGAACACTCACATATTCATCTCTTTCCTCGTCTCTCTTCCCCTTCTATCCTGTCTGTTTTTTGGATTTATGTACTGAAAACTTAGCAGCCAGGGACTACGTTTTCTTTTTATGCTTCCAGGATACCTTTCCTGTAGTTTGCATTGCTCGTCTCCTGCAGCCTGGTACTCACATCAGTGAGTGGATGGTGCTAGAGTCCAACTTGTCTGTAAAATTTGAAAGCCTGATGTTTGGTGTATAATAGTGCCTTTTAAAGTTCTTGGTTGGGATTTCCTAAGCATGGATCATGGAGAGCTAATATATGTGTTTGACTTAAGCTCGGGGGCCAAGTAACAAAATTAAATGCCACTTTGATGCTCACAGACCTCTTCTAAAGACAACCTTGAGTTACTCTAGCCCAAGCTTGGGGAGTAGTTCCCTGTGTATGTGTGGTCTTGACGACTCATTTTCTGCCAGATTCAGAAGCACTTATGATATCTCTGGTGCACTTTTGTTGCTTTTGTGCGCTTTTGTAGAGCTGTAGCGGGGTCTTGAGGAATGACTAGAGCAAGATAGCATCTGCAGTTGGATTTTCAGTGGTGAGTGGTGACAGCTCTGGCCTCCTGAGTGCTGGGACACATGTCATGTCCAGGAGGGACCCTGTGGTTGCTCCAGCTGCAGTGATTGACTCTGAGGGATGCCGCATCTTAAGTTGTTTTATTTTACATTGCTTACCTGGCATGTTCTTAGTCTTAAAGGAAGCAACCAGATCACCTAGAAATTTTATTTATTTTTTTTTTATTTGAAAGTTGCTTGGTCAAAGCCTTGGCATATCCTTCCTTTTCGTAAAACAGATTTTAGTGTCTGTCAATACTTAATTCAGTCTGAACTGCATTTTAAACAGTGTCTCATCTGTTGCACCTCCTCGTGTTAGTGAAGAGTCGTGTTATTTTGTGTATCTAATAGAACAGCAAATTAGGGACACCTTTTCCGTGCTAATCAATTAGTCATGTAAGATGTTCCTGCTTTCCAAAGAAGTGCTGGAGTAGCAGCTGTGTTACTTCTTATGAAAGGTTTGCATGTCAGCAAATTCTGCACCTATGTTATGTTTTCTGCGGAGCCAGCAGCAAATCCTAATGAAACTTAATGCAAGAAAACATTGCCAGTGAAGTGAGAGGTTGAGATGAACTGCACTAAAAAGACACAGCTCTATCCCAAGTTCTTTAACTTCTCCAAAGAGTCACTATTACAAACACACCAATTTAAAGACTTTTTTTTTCTAATTGTGTGAAAATCAATATCAAAACTTGCACAGAATTAATCTGAAGAAGAAAAAGAGGACAACCAGCCACCACTCATTCTAAGCCTGGACAGCTAAATTATGCATAGTCTGCATTAGCACTGGGGTCAGTAGAAAACTTCACCAGTGCAGAAATATGTAGCAGAATCGGATGTTTACTGGGTGTTGTGGTTTAACCCCAGCCAGCAACTAGGACCATGGGGAGGAGAATCAGAAGGGCAAAAGTGAGAAAACGTGTGGATCGAGATAAAGACAGTTTAAAAGGTAAAGCAAAAGCCATGCACACAAGCAAAGCAAAACAAGGAATTCACTCATTTATTCCCATCAGCAGGTGGGTGTGCAGCTATGTCCAGGCAAGCAGGGCTCCATCACACATAAGGGTTCCTTGGGAAGACAAAATGCCGTAACTCTGAACGTCCTCCCCTTCTACTTCTTGTTCTCCCAGCTTTATATACTGAGCACGACATCATCTAGTATGGAATATCTCTTTGGTCAGCTGTCCTGACTGCATCTCCTCATAGCCTTTTGTGCATTCCCAGTTCGTTTGCTGGCAGGGCGGTGTGAGGAGCAAAAAAAAGGCCTTGACTGCTTAGTGACAACCTAAACCATTAGTGTGTTATCAACAGTATTCCCATACCAAACCCAAAACATAGCACTATACCAGCTGCTAGTAAGAAAGTTAACTCCATACCAGCTGAAACCACGACACTGGGGAATCCATGCTGTTATTCTGCAGATCTTTTGCCTTAGTAGTTAGGAAAAGGGGTTCATAACTATTTTTTCTTTGCCCCTTTGCAGTTATCATAGAATCATATAATGGTTTGGGCTGGAAGGGACCTTAAAGATAATCTTGTTCTAAACCCCGTGCCATGGGCAGGGACACCTCCCACCAGACCAGGTTGCTCCAAGCCCCATCCAGCCTGGCCTTGAACCCCTCCAGGGATGGGGCAGCCACAGCTTCTCTGGGCAACCTGTTCCAGTGCCTCACCACCCTCACAGCAAAGAATTTCTTTCTGGTATCTCATCTAAATCTCCCCTCTTTCAGTTTAAAACCAATACCCCTCATCCTAGTGCTACACTCCCTGACAAAGAGTCCCTCCCCAGCTCTCCTGTAGCCCCCTTCAGATATTGGAAGGCTGCTCTAAGGTCTCCCCGGAGCCTTCTCTTCTCCAGGCTGAACAACCCCAGCTCTCTCAGCCTGTCCTCATAGCAGAGGTGCTCCAGCCCTCCAATCATCTTTGTAGTCCTATGGATTCACTCGAACAGGTCCATGTCTTTCCTGTGCTGAGGACTCCAGAGCTGGACACAGTACTCCAGATGGGATCTCACCAGAGCAGAGTAAAGAGGTAGAACCACCTCCCTCGCCCCGCTAGCCACGCTTCTCTTGATGCAGTCCAAGATGCAGTTGGCTTTCTCACCACCAACACCCCCAAGTCCTTCTCCTCAGGGCTGCTTTCAATCCATTCTCTGCCCAGCCTGTATTTGTGCTTGGGATTGCTGTGACCCAGGTGCAGGAACCTTGCACCAGACCTGGTTGAACTTCATAAAGTTCGCACGGGCCCACCTCTCAAGCCTGTCCAGGTCCCTCTGGATGGCATCCCTTCCCTCCTGCATGCTGATGGCATCACACAGCTTGGTGTCATTGGCAAAGTTGCTGAGAGTGCTCTCAAAAAGTCATGTTAGACAGAAGTTGAAGGATAACGCGAATGGAAGGGGCAACGTTCAGCTGCCTTCCAGAATGGTGTTAATGATCAGTTCCTCTGTCATGTGATGCATCCACAGGTAACTGGGTTTGCTGTACCAGACACTGAAATTAAGGTTTCCCTGTCAAACTGATTTCTGCCAGGAAAAACATCATGTGAGCAAGGGTTGGTGCAGACATGCATCTGGTGCTATTCTTCTCCATCTGAAAAGGAGTTTGGGCAGGTGCATGAAGCATCAGCCTGACAATAAGATGATCTGTGTCTGATAGTGGGCTCTACCCTGATTATTTTTTTTTGCTAGCCCAACTGTTCTGCCTTAATTTGCTATCTATAGAAGAATATTTTTTTGCCTCTCTTTAGCTCAAACTGAACGATGTATGTACATGTACATATAGATACAGTGCATTTGTTGCTAAATCTTTCTGGTTTTCCAGTAATAGAAGCTTTAACAAGTATGTTTAAACTCAAAATTTAGCCCGCTGCTGAGTTCTAATGACAACTTCTTTGAAAACAATCATAGTTGAGCTATGTGTGTAATTTCCTTTTCAAAGACATTGTGTTAGAAACAAGTGTATATAAATAGGCCTAAAATTGAAAACTCTCTTGTTCTTAACTGCATTAGCGTTATAACATTTTACCCAAAACATATAAAATGCCTAATTTAGACCAACTGCATTAGAAGCCATGTTTAAAGCATTTTCCTGTGGGTTTTTTAAGTACATAATTTTCAGGACAACTTAATGTCATCTACTCATGCCGACACTTCAGCTGCCAAAAAGTCTTGAGATTTTTCTAGTGTACTCGATGCACAATCCTCAGGGTCTCAGAGGCATTCCTGTAACAGTGAAATGTGGTGAACACTGTGGCTGGAGAGCTGGGCACAGAGGAACCTGATGAACTTCAACAAAGGCCAGTGCAGGGTGCTGCACCTGGGGAGAAATAACCCCCTGCACCAGGACAGGTTGGGGGGGGACCTGCTGGAGAGCAGCTCTGAGGAGAAAGACCCAGGAGTCCTGGGGGACAACAGGATGGCCATGAGCCAGCAATGGGCCCTTGTGTCCAAGAAGGCAAATGGCATCCTGGGGGGCATCAGGAAGACCATGGCTAGCAGGTCAAGGGAGGTCATCCTCCCACTCTAATCTGCCCTGGGGAGGCCCCATCTGGAGCACTGGGTCCAGTTCTAGGCTCCCCAGTTCCAGAAGGACAGGGAGCTTCTGGAGAGGGGACAGCAGAGGCTACAGAGACGATGAGGGGCCTGGAGCATCTCCCTTACGAGGAGAGGCTGAGGGACTTGAGTCTTTTTAGTCTGGAGAAGAGAAGGCTGAGGGGGGATCTGATCAATGCTTATAAATACTTCAAGGGTGGGTGTCAAGAAGATGAGGCTGGTGTTTTGTCAGTGGTGCCCAGGGACAGGACAAGAGGAAATGGGCACAAACTTGAATAAACCTGAGGAGGAACTTCTTCACTTTGAGGGTGGCAGAGCCCTGGAATAGGTTCCCCAGGGAGGTGGTGGAGTCTCCTTGTCTGGAGACATTCCAAACCCTGCCTGGACACGTTCCTGTGGGACCTGCTACAGGTGGCCCTGCTTTGGCAGGGGGTTGGACTAGATGATCTCCAGAGGCCCCTTCCAAACCCGTGTGATTCTGTGACTTCTAGCTCTGAAGGATGTTAGCTCCTGCCCGTTTCAGAAGAGGCTTCAGAACCCAACATGTTTCTTACACATAGAAGGGTCCAGAAAAGGTGTCAGATGTGGAAATAACTGGTAACAATCCTGGGATGGAGAATGAAGCAATGGTCTGTCTCAGACTGTCCTGCCTGCCACAGCCTTTGCTACAAGCACCACTGATGCCTGGTTGGCCTGTCCTCCCTCTTGTGAGTGCGGTTTTCCTGGCTGCTTTCCACACATGCATGCTACCACATGTGGAAGGAAAAAAGATTCAACCAAAAAAAAACCCAAACCAAGATCAGACCTAGAGTCCCAGCTCCTGGAGCCACAGGATTGGAGACTCTCAGCTTTCACTTCTTTAACAAAAACCAGTTTCTTCCCTTGGGAGTCCCCTAAAAATCCTGGAAACACAGATCATAGCCTATGAATCAGTCCATGTCTTTGAGCCTGCAGGAAGCCTGAAAAACAGCTCTGATGCATAAGATGGCTCCATCCTCCAACGAGGTGCTTGCTTTCCTCCTGTCCCTGTTGGGTCACCATGGCTGGAAGAGAAGAGTGAAAGGTATTTGCAGATATTTCTTTCATACTAGTCCAGCTCCCTGCTGGTGGGACTGGGACCTGTGAGGGTGTTAATGGGGAAAATCATGCTGTTGAGCCCCCTGTTAGATTTAATCCAGACTATTATCAATTTCTGCCTGAAAAAAATACCTCTTTCCTTACCCAGTGCTGACATTTGCTGTCCTTACACTGGAGTAATGTTTCCTCCCCTTATTCCACACAACTTTTTGACCTACCAAACACCATCTGTTTCCTCCATTGACTTCTGTGACTGTGTCCCATCCACCCTTGTACCAAGCCTTGTCCTGTAGGACTGGTCTTACTGGGTTTTCACATTAACTCAGAAGACTCCTACCTCCTCTCCTTTCCAAGCAGCAGGGTGAGATACCCACCTTCTCTCCTGAAAATCTCAAAGACATAAAAACTTCCACCCCTGAATGTTTCTCTACCCGTAAATGAGCTGCAGCATCTCTAACGGCTTCCTTGCAGGGTTAGAAAAATGAACTATGTACCCTTGAAAAGAAGGAATTTCTCATCTTTCCAGGGAGAAAGTCCACAGGAGTCCTGGTTTGGACCTTGCAGTGTTTGTCTGGTGCTGTGATAATGGACTTTGAAAGTTTTGATGCTGTCAAATTCAAGGTGTTATTTTAGGTCATTTCAGAAGCTTTAATGGCTCCCTGTGACTGCACAGCTGGACTGATGGTAACTGAAGCACAGACTTTGCAGGTGAAGGGGTATGAAAAACAATGTTAATAAAATGGTCATATTTTAAAGGCTTTTTTTCCCAAGCATCTGACTGTGGCTTAAGAACAGCCTGTGGAAAAATAAAGGGGGTGTCTCTAAGCACTCTGAAGCAAGGCAATGCCTATACGATGGTTGGGTTGCTTCTGCCCTTTTGTCTATCCATTGGGACACAATCTTCAGTTATATTCCCCACAATATTTCATATATTTGTCTGTATATACGCCTCCCTCACAGGTTTGCAACTCCAGTGCAACTTTGGCGTGTAATACCTTCAGTGGGCTCGTTAGGGAAAATGAAAGGTATGAGGCAATAAGACAAACTCTATAAAATTCTTGTGTTAAAAGCAAACGAGACCTGGAATAGTTAAATCTGTGCTCTTCCATGAAGCTATGCAAGTTGCTCAAACCCAGTGTTTCCCAGTACCCGTTCCTCCTGGTGTTTTCATAAGCTCATGGGAAATGCCCACTTGTAATCTGGAGAAATGCTTTGCTCTCACAGCTGTAATTGAAGTCACTGGACACTGAACATGTAATCTTCCATTAAAGTGGGACTCCTCTGCTATAGGATCCCGGATGTCTCAAGTCGGACACTATGAATTACGAGACGATTTTGACCCTAATCTCCCCGTGCCCTGGTTTTCCTGTCTGATCCCTGTATGACAAGGTAAAATTCAGAGGTTCACGGATGCCTACAAAGAACCAGCAGATTAGTGAGAAGCACCACGAAGAAATTAATCGTGCCGTACTTGAGCAGAGATTGGCTGGTGTCCCAGGAACATGGCGCAGTGCCATGTTGAATGAGAAGCCTTAATTCTACCTTATTCCTGTGTGCTTGACTCTCGAACTACCCAACCCTCTCTGGATGCTGTTGCCTCACGTAAGTTCTCCATCCCTTTACTTGGGGCTGCCAAAGGAGCTAAAGGACAGGGGATCCGTGACCTCCAAGCCTAGTTGTCCAGACTTGTGCAACACAATGGAGAATGAAGAGCTCTCTTTGGTGCCAAATCAGCTGCCAGCAAATACTTTGGCTCTCAGGTTTCATCGATTTTTCTTTTTTTTTTTTTTTTTTTCCCCATCAATTTTTATACCAAAAGCAAGAGCTTTTGTCAAGTTTTTATTGATTTCCTGCCTGTCAAACTGCTTTTTTAAATTTCTAATGGAGGAGCAAGGGAAAAAAGAAAAATAGGGAAGAAACTGTAATTTATTCCCTCCCTCCACCTATTTTTTTTTTTTCTCCCAAGTATTCTTTCTCGGTGTTACCAGCTGTTGCTACGAGTAGAGGTATTTCCTCCTTTCTGAAGGCCACTGTCCTTCAGAACACAATGAAGAAACGCTGTCACATATACAAGCTGGCATTTCCTCAGCAGCTTTTGAAACCAAATTTCACCTGCACGGTGAAACAGTCAGTGGGCTCCGAGGTGCTTTGCTTCCTGCAGATTTTGATGAGTCCCATGCACACTTCTTGGACAGTGGTTTGGAACCAATAAAAGGGAATTGACCGTAGAGTCCTCCTTGCTGAGGAGAAGAAAGTTTCAGTGTGACCTCACCTGTTGTCCCACTCCAGTTTCTGACAACAGGTGTAATTTAACCATGGCGAAATAATGAGACTTGTGTCTCATTAATTGCCAGAAATGTCTCTTGTGACGTTCTTCTGGGCTTTAAGGAGCAAACTCTACCTGCTTTTCCTGCAGTTAGCATGGTTCAAACATCTCTCTGGCATCTGTTTCCCTCTTGAGCCTTTGTTTCAGCAATATACCTTGTAGGTCACGAGACACAAATCCATTGGAAAGCAAACATTGCTAGTTTTGGAGTTCATAGACGGATTTGTACAAATCGCATTGTTTATAACCAAAGCTATGGTCACGATTTTTAGAATGGGAAGCCTTCTGTGTGCACCCGGGTTAGAAAACAGCTCTGAGCTTTTCCAAGGCGATCTCACCACTCCATTCTGCTGACAGTATTTTGAAACTTATGTGGGTGGGTCTCATTAGGTACACTAGGTGGTCCTGGGATCCCTGACTCATCTTATTATATACAAACACCGACATCAAAGGCAATGTGAACCAGTTCAGCTCCTTGCGTGTTTTAATGACTCAGGTCATTGGGGTGGATCAGTGCGTGACCTGTTTCTGCTGGCCTACACCTCCCTCCTCTTCCAGGAGCCCCCTGAGTCCCGGGCAGTGATTCTTCACTTCATAAATTCATAGGAGATACATTTGATGCTCTGTGCTGTGGATAAGAACCAGTTCTGAAATGTTTAATAATCCCTGGAGTAAAATAACCCTCTCCTGTAGGCGTGGATTCAAAGAGCCAGCTCTTCACCAGGTACAGGTGAACTTCAGAGCGTGCGCCGTCCCCACTTGGCATTGGGAGTCAATGTTTGCTCCCTGCTTGGTGGATAGGGGTTATTGTGCCTTTTGTAGAAAATACCAGTAAAGAGGTAAATCACCTTGAGCAGGTGTTTTCACATATCAAAAGAAAAGAAATGGTGGAGCGGAAGAGGAAGGAATTGTGATTCCTCTTTTACGTCAATGTGCTCATTCCCTTTTAGCCTTTTTCCTTTCAGGAGAGGAAAGCTTGTTTCTTTGCTTAAAGAAATAAAGTTTGAAAGCTGTGAAGAAAGAAGGACTAGGAATCCTCTGAACTTTCTGCAGGAATGTTGTTACACTCAGACTTTTTTTAACATTTTAACAACTAATTAATTCCCTAAAATTCAAACTGTGTTGATTTACCTATTCTGGGATAAAAATATCAATGTGTTTTGGACCACAGAGGATTTTTTTTTGGCACGTATAAGAACAGCTGGCTGAGACTGGGGTGTTTTTGATTTGGAAAGAAATTGCTTAGGTGCCTTTTTCCTACTTACACTGACCTCAGACCTTTCGGACAGCTTCCTCTGTGGTGGCTTGACGCTGTTTCCAAGCACTATTTGAAGATCCCCAAAAGAAGACAAAAGTCTCTTTGCAATTCCTGGTTTGCTTTCTTTATCAGACTCTTCTTTTCAAGGTTATTTTTAGCCTCATTCAGCATTTCAGGAAAAAAAAAAAGGTGTCCTCTGGAGATTTTTGCTACTATGGCTTGACTGGTGGCAAGCGTCCCACCATATGTCCTGTGCTTTCTGTCCTATCAGACAGCTGTGGCATTAAAGGTATGTTTTTGGAGGTTGTCCCTCTTTTTAACCTATTGTTTAATTAGTGCCACCGGAAATATAGCAGCAAAACTTAACACCTGAATCGGAGGAGACGAGACAGGGAGGATGGAGTGCCTGTAGGGCATGACTGACACACCACAATGGAGAAGTTTAGTGGAAAAGGGTAGACAAGAAGGGGTTTGATGCGTCGTTAGTCAAAGGATGGGAGGAGGTAGGGGAGGAGGTGAGTAGGCAAATCAATGTTTCAAAACAAGGATAGGAAATGAGCACAAGAATTCAAATTGGGTACTGTGTTCTGTTCTGGGTCCCTCACTACAAGAAGGACATTGAAGTGCTGGAGCATGTCCAGAGGAGAGCCACCAAGCTGGTGAGGGGTCTGGAGAACAAGTCACACGAGGAGAGGCTGAGGGAACTGGGCATGTTTAATTTGGAGAAGAGGAGGCTGAGGGGAGACCTCATTGCCCTCTACGACTCCCTGAAAGGAGGGTGTAGAGAGGTGGGTGTTGGCCTCTTCTCCCAAGGGAATAATGAGAGGAGCAGAGGAAATGGTCTGAAGCTGGGGCAGGGGAGGTTTAGATGAGATATCAGGAAGAATGACTTTCCTGAGAGGGTGGTCAGGCACTGGAACGGCCTGCCCAGGGAGGTGGCGGAGTCACCATCCCTGGGGGTATTTAAGAAGCGTGTAGATGTGGCACTTCAGGGCATGCTCTAGTGCCTGAGATTGTTGGATGTGGTGATGGGGGGTTGGTTTTTTTGTTTTGGTGTTGTGTGGGTTTTTTTATTATTTTTTTTTTAAGGTTGGACTCGATGATCTCAAAGGTCCCTTCCAACCATGAAGATTCTGTGATTCTGTGAAATCAGGTGGAATTGGGGAGCAGGGATCCTGGCAACACTGTCCAAACAGATCAGTCACACAGTGTTTGTGCACAGATATTTTTATATGGCTACTGTTCACTTGAAAGCAATGAAGATGTTGCCCTCCACCTGCCAATTACCAGGAGCCAAATTTCCCTATATCTGGGGCAGAGCTCAGCAGGAGCATCTTTTAAACCATGCCACTCTAGGGAAAGCCTTGAAGATTTCAGAGCCGGAGGGGGGAAGACAGGGGACGGATGGACAATTAAGTGTTTGATTAATGGTTTAGATTAGACAGTGCTTTAGATAGAAAGTGTTTTAGATTAGGTCCCAGAAAGAACTTCTTTGCTGTGAGGCTGGTGAGGCACTGGCACAGGTTGCCCAGAGAAGCTGTGGCTGCCCCATCCCTGGAAGGGTTCAAGGCCGGGCTGGATGGGGCTTAGAGCAACCTGGTCTGGTGGGAGGTGGTGTAGAGCTTTTAAGCACGTGCCTAACTTTAAGCAGAGGAGTTCAGGTGACCTCGGTGTGGCTTGTCGGATCAAGAGGCAAGCAGGGGAAGGAAGAGGGGGGAAAAAAAAAAAAAAAAAAAAAAAAGAATTGATTTTTCCACAGTGGAATAACGTCCTCTGGGAGAAACAGCACTTTTCCTTCTAGATTATTTCTAGGCTGTAGCAGAAGGGAAAAATTAGCCGAGGCAGAAGCAATAGGTGGAGAAATTCCTTCCAGGATGTTACGGCTCATACCTTTTTTTTTAAAAGACGCCGCCTGAGTAATGAAAAGCCTCGAAGGGAGAAAGGTGGCTGGGTCAGGGAAGAGAAATTGGTGTGTGGTGTCTCACCGCACTGACTCATCTGCCGCCCTGGGGCTCCGGCACAGGAGCAACATGGAGTGATACGGCTGGGTCACTGAATAAAATGATTGATAGAAAAGAGGGTGCCACCGGATAAAATGATAGCAAAGAGGGCTCCAGCCCCAGATCTGCCTCCTGTTGCCTCCCCCTCACAGCTGCGCTTACTGGGAGAGGGAGGAATCCTCCTAAAAAGAAAAAAAAAAAAATAATAAAAAAAATACGGTTGATGGTTCCAAGCAAGGCTGGCGTTTTACACCTTAGGTTGCCACTTTATGGCTATTCTTTGCGGGCAGAACGCAGCCACCTTCTGCTGTCTCAGACGGCGTTTCGCACTCCCTTTTTCCCCCCAAACCCCGGCGCTGAGAAGGTGGGGCTGCTGTCTTAGAGAAACACTTTACGGGTGAAAATGCGAGGTTTTAGGGTGATTAAATTTTTTTTTTTTTTTTTTTGTTGTGGTCTATTTGGCTCAAGGCGAGGGCGCTAAACTTCGGCGGGCAGAGCGGGCAGCCCCGGGGGGGAGGATGCTCGGCGGGGCACGGCCACCTGTGTTACCACCGCGCATCCCC
>NW_015090790.1:1590223-1646231 GCF_001431845.1 Calidris pugnax | reverse complement strand
GCTGCCGCCGCTGCTGCGCACCCCCGGCCCCCGAGCCCGGCGCTGCAGGATGCCGGGGGGCAAGAGAGGGCTGGTGGCACCGCAGAACACCTTCCTGGAGAACATCGTCCGGCGCTCGAGCGGTGAGAGATTCCCCTCCGTCCTTCCCTCCTCCCGTCCGTCCATCGCTTCATCCCTTCGGGGGTCCCCGCTCCCGCTGCCCCCCTCCATGGGTCTCTGTGCCGAAGCGGCGCCTTCAAGGAACGGGGTCTTGCTCTCCGCGCTCCTTTCCCTGTCCCCCCATCACTTCTTCTCGACATTCTTACCAGCACTATGAATTTGTAGCCTTTTAAATAATTTTTTTCCTTCTTTTTTATATTTTTTTTTGGGGGGGGTGTGTGTGTGAGCTGTTTCTCAAAACAAGTAGCCATCGTTTACATTCCTGATACCCTCTCCGCTCGTCGGGTTATTTTTTTCCCCTTCCTTCTTCTTGGCGTTTCGTTCTCTAATAATTGGGTTTGCCACTCTTGTCGTTCGGCGTGACAAAGTCTGTGCGATTTCTGTGACACTTTTGAAGTCGAAGGGACCGGGAAGGAGGATGAGGGAGTGACTGGGGTTTGGAGGATGGTAATCTTGTGCCTGAGCAGATCCGTAAAGAGCTGTCTTTGGTTGCTCCCTACAGCTCTTCTTTTAGGAGAATATTTACTGGGCTGGTTTGGGACCCCATGGCCATCAAAGTGTTAGGTAAATATTTATTTAGAGGACTTCCTTGCTGCTGGAGTTAAATTGTACCCTTTCATCCAGTGCAGAGCCCTGTGCTGGGCACAGCTCCATTAAAGTTAAGATGTGGTTGCAGACCATCTCTCTAGGCATCTTAATGTAGATGCTGCTTTAGGCAAGCCTTGTGCCAGTCACATTTCCTTTTTTTAAGTAGTGTTTGCACCGGCACATAGCTAATGAAATGTGTGAGTGTTTGCACAAGTCCAGTTTGAGACCTCGACTTTGCATCTGGTAAGAGATACATCCTTGGACAACCCAAGTTTAGAGCGACCCTGCTGTGCCCAAGGGCTGGGAATGGGAAAGGTGGGCAAGGCAGAGCGTTGAGAGAAGTTGCCATGTGTATTATTAAGCAAGATGCTAATGTGATGTGAGGTCCTGCTGAAAAGTGTTCCCTTCCACCCTCCCTTATTGCACGGTTCTGGATTTTCCTCACGTTTGTCCTAACGTGGTCTGCTGTGCTGGCTTGAAGTTGATTTTGATGGCAGGTGGTGAATCAAGAGATTCGTTGACTTTACCAGCAGCAGGAGTGGGGATGAGGACTTAACATTTGTTTTAAAATGTTGTATGGTAAAATGTGAGCCTTGTATTAATCCATTGACCCTTTTTTTGGGGGGGAGAGGGGGCTTCCTCCCTCTCGTGTTGTTCTGCGTTTGGCAGAAGACTCCTGTGTCAAGCTCTGTAGCTGCACAATCACTAGGAGCTGGTTTCCTGCAATAATGTGTTTATTTACCAGAATATTAAATGCAAGCTTAATTAATAGGGGTTTATATAGCACTTTCCTCCTGACAATTTCAAAGCACCGGGTGGAATTTAATTACACTTCACAGCTTCTTGTGGAAGAGGACAGGCAGAGGCATTCCCAACCTCCTCTTACAACTGGGTTGTGGACGGGGGCTTGGGGCATCGCAGTTGTTTTCCCAAGGTCGGTGGCAGGGCTGGAAAGAGGGTTTGGGATTGCCATGCCTCTGTATCCCGCTCCAGTTAAATCACATGTACTCCCTGGTGAAAGCTCAGCAGAGCTTTGAGATGTCAAACCCTGGAAAAGCTCAGGAGGCTTTGGAACGTCGCACCCTGAAAGAGTGTATCCTTCTCCAGGTTTTAACCTGGTCTGATTTGGGGTGTAAATCACGCTGGTGATTCCTTCCATGGTCATTCCTTCTGCTTTTTCTCTGCCTCTGGTGGTGCCTGAGCGTGATGCTACAGAGGCAAGGCTGCCCCACTGGACAACAAAGTGACAAGTGGCTTGGGAATTTGCTTTTAACTCATGTAAACCGTCAGTGCTGTGCCCTGAAACATGATTTATTTTTTATTTTTGTCCTCTAGGCCAGCACCTTATCTGTCCTTTGTAGAAATAGTAAATTTCATTGAATTCAGCACTGTTTAATCCAGGCAGAATGGTATCCAATAGACCAAATTTGGTTCGAGTATCTCCACTGCTCGGTAGAAAACAAATATTTGGTCTGCTCACTGTGGGCTGAGTTTTGTTTTTATACTTGGATTTGCCAGTTTCCAAGAGGCTTTTCATTTACAAGTTGAGGAATGGGATGAAGAAAAGACTGATTTTAATCCTCAAAAAAGTCGTTCTTTCGCCTTTTCAGGTTAGCGAAAACTCTCTTTTGAGATTTCTCACACTTAGGCAATCCCATGGCACTTCTTGACCATAAATCTTTTCTTAACAACCAGGAGAATGTTTGTAGGTAGAGGTGGTATCTTCTATCAGGCAACAGATCCAGCTGGAAAAATTAGGCAGGTGATTTGGGCAGATAGGCTCTTCTCCAGGTGAAATGGAAGCAGTGATTTCAAAAATGAAATGCAGGTGGAGACAAATTACTCAAGAGTTGCCAGAGATGGATCCGAATAACAAAAATTTATAGACGAAGTTGCAACAATTTTAAAATGTGGGAACTCAGAGCTGACACAGCGGGAAGACGGCATGCGGACCTCGTGTGGTCCTGGTGTTAAAAGCACTCATATCTTCACTTTTCAGCCTTATTTACGCATTTTCTGTTTTTCACCCCAGCTTTGGCTACAAATCAGGTTAAAATTGTGATAGAAGCGCTCATGGGGAGTCCGTTGGGAGCAAAACCTCAAAAAGCCTTGTAGAAAGGAATGGGGTGACTGCGTCTCTTCTGTCCTCTGCGTGGAGGGGTGGGATTTCAGGGCTGCCGTGCTGGATGTTCCCTTCGCAGCCAACCTATCTGGGAAAGATGGAGCAAGTGCCAGAACCCCTCTGCCTGGGGAACCTTTCTTTTGGAGGCGACTTTACACGTTAGAGCTTGGGAAGCGTTTCAGAGGAGCAGCACACTTTGCTTTTGGGGCAGCATCAGGTTGGCAGGTGGTTCCCCGAACATTTTGTGGTCGAAGATGCCCCTCAAGCAGCTTTGTGGGTTCTCTGCCCATCCTGCAGGGATGTCTCCAGGAGAGACAAAAGTCTCCGGGGAGAAGCAGATTTGTCTTTAGACCAACTGCTGTGGTTGGTAAAAAGGGACAAGCCCTCAGGACAGACAGGCGTATCTTCAGGGTAATCTCAGTGAGCTTTCTGCAATTTTTATTTCTTTTTTTTTTTTTCTTTCTTCTAAAGCACAGTGAAAATACATGGAGTAGAAGTCTTATCTGAGGCTCACAAAGACTGATAAGATCTCCCTACAGCCCTGACTGTGCCCTGGAACTTAAGAACACCAGGTGTTCTGCTGAGCTGAAAGAAGAAGTGTTTTGTGAAAGCACCGGGTTAAAATCACATTAAAGTGACTGCCTTTCGCTGCCATTAGTATTTTGGGCTTTTAATAAGAGCCTTCCTTCAGGCAACTTTCTCTCCCAAGATGTTCTCCAGCAGTCTCTGCCCCTTATTACTAATATTATTGGATGCTTCTTAGGGCACCCGGAGCTCCCGCTGGCACTGACCTCGGCTCAGCATCGCGGGGGTCCGAGGGGTGCAGAATTGGGGTGTAGAGCAGGGCTGGGCTGGTGGACCTGGCTGGTGCTTGGGGGGTTCCAGCAAGCTGAGCCATGCACACAGGGGCAGAGGAACATGTCTGTCCTGCCTCTCCATCTTCAGCCTTCACGTGTTCTAGCGGCCAATGCATTAAGCTTGCGTTAACGGCAGGATTTGCTTTCACGGTAGTGACGAGCTTGAGCAAAGGTTAACTCTGGGACTTCGGGCTAGCGGTCTGGAAGAGGGGCTTAATTTAGTGAAAGACTATGTATAGTCTTATCTGTATGATGAGAGTCGTCGTTATTGGTTATTGTTTCCGTTACAATAACTCTGAGACTCTTCCTCGGGAAAATGGGTCTTTCAGGTCTTTCACAAATGTGTTTCGGCACTTGAGCAGAAATCTTGGTTCTTTAAGGCTTACACGGGGATTTTACCAGGAGCTTTAATGAAGCTAGCATTTAATTCCTGGCCTTTTCCAGCTGCGTGCTGCGTTCCTACAATGCCATTCCATCAGACACCCTACTGGGTCCCTCTGGCTGTGATGGGCGAGAGGATCAGCCCTGGTTACGGGCGACTGTGATGCCAAGGCAGGTCACCCTGGAACAGGGGAGGGAAACGGGCATCACATCTGTAGCACTAAGACACCTTTCCATTTTTATTACACTGCTATATTAGATAAAATAAGTGTTTATTACAGTTTCTCCTGTCCCTCTTCCTAGCCCATGTAGTGTACTTGATGTCTTACAGGCAGGGTGACAAAACATTGTTGATACATACAGGCTTCTCCCTGCTAAATTAAAACAAGCCGCGTTTTCATCTGATCCAATTTAAGTCTCACGCGCTGCAGAGGGAAAGTTCTTTAAAGCAAGTTCCTTCAAGTTTACAGGATGCTGCTCACTGGGAATGCTCCAAAAAAATATGCGGAGCTCAGCAGTTTCCTAAATCTCTACGTAAAAACACTACGAGGTGGAAGTTTCCATCCTCCGGTTCAGTTGACTGTGGAGAAGTGATTGGAGGGACGACCAAGGCACTTCTGTCATTAGAGCTTTCTGTGGCATTCAAAGGCACAGGGTTGCTTTTGCAATTTCTGTGACTGCAGGGGGGCTGCTGATACCCAAATCAGTGCCAAGTGGATTTTTACACTAAGCAGCATTGCTAGGTGACATTTGTGAGGAGCTTTCAATTAATTGCAAGTGCCCGGCTTTCCTTACTTTTCAAGTTGGTTTGCTGAATGCTGAAAGATTAAAAATATCTGAACGCTGCTGAAATCGGGGGAGTGTCACATGCTTTAAAATCTTTAATTTTATATGTGGTTTATTATTTTAAAAATACGATCGTGACAGCTCTATACTGTTGTGTTAATTCGGAAGCTCAAATAATCCCATATCGCTAGCTAAAGGAATAGCTGGATTTCCTTGAGGTCTGATGAGCTGTTTCATAAACTGTGGGGTTTCTTCTTGCTAATATTTCTTTCTGTGGGTATGGCTGGTGGTGGGAGAGACGTGGTTCTCTTCTGGGGGAGCCTTAAGCGCTGCTGAGCTCTTGCCACAAGAGGTCACTGCAAGAGTTGTTGCGTTCCCAAGTTAATGTTTAAATCTGAGAGAGAAGGGGAAAAAATGAAATTATTGATTTTTTTTTTTGAGTAAACATCCGTGTTTTTTTTTTTTATTACTGTTGGAAGGAGTGTGCAGCCAAAGAATAATGTCAGGAAGTTAAGCGAGCTGTGGAAATGCATTTAATTAGCCCATTTAACAGGGTACTCTTTGGTGGTTAGCTGGGATTTTCAGTTTTCCTTCTGCAAGGCTAAGGGAATAGTATTTTCTGGTTTGATAAAATTAAGTAATAGAAGAAGATTTTGGAGTTGGAACTCTAATGACCTGTTTTTCAGAGGGAAAAAAAAGAGTCTGGTATTTGTTTAATGGGCATGGCTATTTTAAATGCCAAGCCCTGGGTAACCCCCATCCTGCACCCGCAGAAGGGGGTCTCGTTGCTGGCTTCTGAACACCCCTCGGGAGATGCACCAGCCTTCCAGTGCTGGGCTGGGATCCCAGCACCAAGAGGGGAGCACGGGAGAGGCAGACCATTTCTCTGCCAGAACAGGTTTTGGTGTTTGTTTTTTTTTCTTTTGAGATGCAGCCAGGACCAGGCTTTGGCTGAGCATTTGCAAGAGGAACTCCCGTGTCTGAGCGACTGCTGTTGCCACAATTTTCTCCTCTGGGAATGTGAAGCAAGCACTCTTGTTTGTATAAAGCTAGAAATCTGATTTTTTTGGTTGCTCCCCGAGGGTGCCTTGAGTGAGAGCTACGGTGTGCTCCAGTTTAAATTTAGTCTCGCTACATCTATGTTGTATTCTGCATAATTTAGTAGAGAACGGAGTCAGTGGTGGCATTTAGAAGATAACCAGGATAGGTGAGGATTAGTTTAACTCCAGGATAAATGAACGTGGGGGGGGAGAACCTGTGATCAGAATTGTATAAAATGTCATCTCACAGGCAGCTCAGGGATTCTCCCTGTTGTCCTTATTGGCGTGAAACTCTTCCTGGGGTCAGTGAAGTTGGGCCACAAAAAAAGACAGGGAGCTTTCACATTCAGAATGATTAACGTTTATTTTTTTAAGTGTTCACGAGGTAAATTCCAGGCAAATTGTCATCTTTCTTCTTGAGCTCGCTTGCTGAATTCCTGAAAGCTACTGTGTTCCCAGCTAAGTGACTTACACCTGGATTTAATATTTCAGCCAATGCTGGATTATATATCTTTTGTTTTGTTTAAGGAGTGTTTATTTGGGACAGGAGCATTTATTTGGGACAGGAAATAGACTGTTTTAGCATAGTTGGTATGGTGGCACCTTGCTCTGGGTTTAGCCCTCTTTGCGTTTTCATAATATGAGTATTAAATAAAAACAATGCTGGCACAGAAAGGTGACGTAAAGAGTTACTCCTTTGAGAGATTTTTTTTTTTTTCTCCCAGTCAAGCAACACTTAATGTGCTGGATAAATTGAACGACACTGATGTTTTGCATGCTTTAAAGACACCAGGGAAATAATAGCTTTGTTAGAAAACAGCAATGTGCTTTTATAGTAAGGAGGACAAAGTGCTGGTGGAGGTTGCTGCTTGGAGCACAGCTGTTTGTCTGCAGCCACCCCTGGAGCTGGAGGGATGTTGGTGCCCGTTGAGGCCGATTTCAGAGGGATGTTGGTGCCCTCCAAAAGGGTTTAGGATTTTCTCTCATAGTCTGTGGGGATGTAGTATCTCTCGAGCATGTAGTTGGAGTCACTGTAAATGCCACAAGAAAGATGTATTATCAGGGCCAAGACTTGCTCAGGAGAGCTAAAAGAAAATAATAATAGTAATAAAAAAAAAAAGAACATTTTTTAGGACCTCCCAGTCCAACACACATACAGAGGAGTCGTCCCTCCCGGTGTTTTCCAAGATGATCTGCAGCAATATACTGACCCTGCATAGTTAGAAGGAGAGTCATCTCACAGCAGTTTAAGTGGTTTGGGGCTTTTGTAAGACAGCATTAGCAAAAAAGGCAAATTCCAGATGTTTCCCAGACCCTGTCGGGACCAGACTGCGTTTGCTTTGCAATAGAAGGGTGATAATTGTGAAGGACAGCTCTGTGTAAAGTTGCTCGAGTAAGGAGTTCCTAGATGGAAACACTGCTTCTTTTTATTATTATTATAGTAATTATTATTACTTGTGTTCTGCTACTGCTTCAATTTAAAAAAAAAAAATCTTTTCAATGGTGGCTTTTCTAAAAAGATTAATTTCCTGAATTCTTGGGATGAGATGGAATTCCGAAACGGTGATTTAAACAATTTTGGTTACAAGTGGTACCCAAGCATTCTTGAGAAAAGATGACTAGAGACAACGTTTCTCACTTGGCTAAGCATATCTTCTGGAATGATTTAGCTGTTCTTGCTCTCCTGTGATTGCATAACAGGAATTTTACACTGCTTTGGGCATTTCGTTGGTTAAAAAAAATTGCTTGCACACTGTGATCTTTTTTTTTTCAGCAGCTTTTTTTTCAACACAGCTCGGCGCTGTGCTGAGTATTAGCTGCTGCAAGATAGACTAAGATTAAAGGCTTGCTGCTTTACAGAATGGGCTGCCTTTGTACAAAAAAAAACCCCTTTTTGCAAACTAGAAACGCAGCAACAGCAAATGCAGTGCACTTAACAATCGTTTTCCTCAGTTGTGTTTATCAACCTGAAATTTTGCTCACGGTATGCCTCTAATACCCCAGATCCTTCCCATCAGTAAATAGGAAGTAAATAGAGTTATATTAAGAAATAAAAAGCCTGCTGGCTTCCTCAGTGGAATCTAGGAACTCTGAGATGGGTGAGTCTGCTGGCTGAGCCCTGCTTCCCCGCTCTGTCGGGGGCAGACATTGGTGTTGAGCCGTGTCTGGTCAAAGAACTTATGTAACCTACAGATTCGTGATTTTGGCTCTCTGCAACGTATCAGAAAGGGGGATGGGTGGTGGAGAAAATGATCGATGGAAGCAATGACATCAAGACAACCTTAGGAGTAATCAAAATTGACTTTTGTCGGAAATGGGAAGTGGAAATGCATTTTCAGTGCGCCGGAGAAATCCAAGCAAGGATTGCCAGACGTTTCAGGCTAATCACCATGCAAGTTTTGAAGTTAGCTGCATGTTAATGTTTGGGAGTGTGAGATATCACCACATGGTAATGTAGATCACAGCTGCACAGAATTTCCTATGCTGGATCAGGCTATTGGTCTATCAGATTTACTGTCGTGCTTTCAGCAATGGCCAATGTCTAGTGGAGCAGGGGAGAAGCTACCAGTCTCCATAGTAAAATACTTGTGATATTGGGTGCTGCTGTACACAGAAAGAGAGAAGACTTTCCTTTCTGGGTCACAGCACAGATACTGCACAAGTTTTAGTTACCAGAGTCTTCGTGCAGACTGTAAGCTGTATTTATGCATTGCCATCTGTAACTTTGGCTAGCCTTGACAATCCCTGTGGTGATGCCATTCTTTCAGTGAAGTTGTGGTATACCTAAAAACTGAATGAATTCAGGTGTTCTGGTGTAGGTGTAGTGGGTCAATTTGGTTTTTGTCCAGTTGTTAGTAGCTAAACTCTGTTAGGAAATACTTAGAACACCTCCAATATGATATATTCTTTGAAAAACCTAACTTGCAGAACCTACCTCTTGTGTGTTGAATCCAACAGGAAGATAGTTGTGGAGATCCCAGTGCTGGTGTCCTTGCTGTGCTAATCACCCTGCAATTTGCAGACCTCTTCACAGAATCACAGAATGATACGGGGTTGGAAGGGACCTCTGGAGATCATCTAGTCCAACCCCCTGCCAAAGCAGGGCCACCCACAGCAGGTCCCACAGGAAGGTATCCAGGCAGGGTTTGAATGTCTCCAGAGAAGGAGACTCCACCACCTCCCTGGGCAGCCTCTGCCAGGGCTCTGCCACCCTCACAGGAATGAAGTTCCTCCTCATGTTTAGGTGAAACTTCTTATACTCAAGTTTGTGCCCATTTCCTCTTGTCCTATCCCTGGGCCCCACTGAAAAAAGACTGGTCCCATCCTCTTGACACCCCCCCTTGAAGTATTTATAGGTGTTGATCAGCCTCTCCTTATAAGAGAGATGCTCCAGCCCCCTTGTTGGCTCTTTTTTCTTTTTTTTTTTTGTTCTTCTGAAGAATGCACAAAACATCAGTCTTATTTGTCGAAGACTAGAGCAGACAAGGAGAGCTTGCCTCTCCCATGAAGGGAACCTGAGCCTGGGTCTGTCTTGCAGAAGGCATCTGCCCTGCGGGGCGCAGTGCTTGATGCGTGGCATTGCAGGGCTCATGCCCATGCTTTAGAATGGACTGATGGTGTAAAAGTCCTTTGCCTCACTCCAAAAAAGGTCTTTGGTATGAACTAACCAATGTGGGTGCGGGCCATCAGGGGAAGGGGAGAGACCAGGAGTAAACCTGGGATGTCAGGATGGAGGTGCACCCAGTTTTTGCCTGCAGCAACACTGGCAGGGCATGTCCCTGGGCTGCCATCGGGTGAATACCTGTGGTCTGGGTGTGTTTCCTCCCTGTTGTGTGCAATGAGTATGGATGTATCTCAGGAAGGACTAAATCAGTTGGCAGTCTGTAGCTCACTTGTGTTTTGCTATACCTGTTCTGCTTGAATGAAGACTTGGCTTGTGCTGAGAGGTTGCTACGGGGCTTCACCACAGAGTCATCACAGCAGGGCACAGGGGGACATCAAGGTGCTCTTGGTTTGAGGGTCCTTGCTTTGAGTCTCAGGGAGCTGCTGGCAAAGGAGTCCAGGAGGAACGTGCAGCCAGTTGTGTTTGGTAGGGAACAGACTTGCCTTGGTGTTAGGCTGCCCTATGGCAACTAGAGGTGGAGAGGAAAGGAGGTTTCTCCAACTCTTGTCTCTTACACCAGGTTCAAGCAGCCAGCTGGACATGGATCAGAGGGGAATTTGCCGTAGTCGGGTGGATGGAAATCTTAACCCAAGACACAACTGTGATTGATCTTTTCTAGTGAGGAAACCATATAATTGAGCTGTAGATATGTGGAATGCAGGCATGCAAATGGATTTAGTCCAAGACTGGCTGTTAGGACCCAACCTCAGGGGAGGTAACTGCAGAAACGGACTTGCATGAGTGGTTAGTGGTGATGACATGATACGAGGCAGTCTCTTCTCCAGCAATGCAAAACTCCTAGAAACCTAGAAACTCCTAGAAATGTTGTGTTCTCTACTAAGGAGTCTCTGTTGTTGACCAAGGTTAGGCTCCAAAGTGGAGACATATCACACAATATAAGAGGAGTCATAGCAGAGGATTCAAAGCAAAAACTCCTCTGTGTCCCTTTGCATTCTGCAATTTTAAGAAATTATGGCCATAAAAAGAAAGAGTTTCTGTCAAAGTGTCCTGCCATCCAGTATGCAGTTTGGATGTTTACAGCTGGGTGTGGAGTTGCTAACGTAAAGTTAAATCTGCCTGGAGTTTTGATCTAGATAAATTGTAGAAACAGTGAAGAACTAATATGTGTCTTGGTTGGAGAAAATAACATAACTCCAGATAAAATGTAGGGCAGGTTTTGAGTCCTGTGGATGCTAAGACTTGGGTGCACAATAAAATCTGAGGATCAGATGCTGACCCATTCTTCCTTAAATTTTATCCATCTTCTCAGTGAGCAGCTGCATTAATGAAAGATGGATTCCCATGGCTTTGTGCGTGCAGTTAGATTCATTGGTCTCTAACAAGGCACAGACATTGATTCAATATTTTTCTTCAGTTGGAGTAGGATACACACATACATATTCAGTGCTGAGTGTGGATGAGTAAGCCTTATTTGCTTAAGAAACAAAGAAGTCAATTAAGCAAAGGAAAATTTGCGGGGACAAAGGAAAACATATTCTAATATGTGGTCAAGTTTCTAGTACATATGCTGTATATCTGATCTACTTACCAATACTAGTATCTACCAATTTTAGGGGATTTTTTTCTAACATTATGAGATCTTTTTTTTTTAAACCATCAATAGTTTGGCTTTGTTTTGTTCCCTCCCATGTTTCTGGTGGATTTGGTAAGTTTAGTGAATGCCTTATCAAGGATTTTTAGAGGGTGTAAAGGGTTGGCAAGGTAGGGTGCCGGCCCACCCAGCACCCCTGGCAGATTTAAACCAGTTGTAATCATGCTAATGGTCATTCATCGAGGAGACCAGCCTCTGGTGTGATAAAATCTGCACTGGGGAAGGGAATCGTGGCAAAAAAGGGTCAGCAAGAAGCTCTTTGTGAGGCTTTTTGGAAGCCAGGCAGAGTGGCTGACCTGTGCTGGGAGCCGGTGGCCTCGGTGCCTCAAAGCAGGGTTATCTGCTTTTTGGCTGTGATCATCTGGGGTGAGTTTGATATCACAGTCTCTCATCACCCAGGTTCTGCCCATTGCATCTAGGTACGTGAGCAAAACTTTGGCCGAAGATAGTCCTATAAAGAAATCTCTTTCCTGAGTCCCCCGTGAAGAAGGGGCTGCGGAAAGCCAGGGAGAATTAATGTAATGCTCAGGCTTTACTCCGTGTCTCCTGCTGCTTCTGGTAAGGGCATCTCCCTTTGGGAAGGAAACCAAGTTTGTAAACTTGGCGCTTAGGCTTAAGAATATTTGTGATAGTCTCAAATAAATTCTTTGAGTTTAAAAGTCTTAGATTTCACAGAATCTAAACCTCTGTTTCTCACATTGGTTGGCTTTTAAATATTTTGAATCTACTTTTCTATAGAAAATCCAATAATCTCCAGATTATTTTTTTCCAAATTCATGCTTATAAAGAAAAAAGAAAGAAACAGTATTTTTTTTATTACACTTTCCTTGTTCAACAGAATAATGTTTGCATAACGTACAATTCAGTAACTATTATAAATACTCTGAGAAGGGCGTGTGTAGCTCATGCAAACCCAGTGTCTCTTTTATGTGAAAATGAATGTGTGCACCGGAGTATATGTCTGTAAGTAATTGGCATAACCATTCTTTGGCTATTATGAGGAAAATTTGTAAAAATATCTTAATTATTTTTTTTCCCCACAAGAACTACTGAAAGGATCATTTCCTATAATTTCCATACAGCAGTGATTTTTAATAGTTATATTTTAATAGCTTTTTAGCATCAATGAATGGGGACAGTTAGTTCCATAGCTGCAGTCAAAATGAAATTGAAAACTAACAGTAAAAATAAAGAAAACTCTGAAGATTATCACAGACTACAATTTGAGAACCTCTACCTAGTAAGAATTTTGTTCCTGAAACAAAATTAGGAATGTTTACAGTGTCAATGAACGTAAAGTCCCACAACATTGTGTTTAAGCAAAATAGGCATTTCCTTCTTTGGGAACACCTTGCTAAGAGCAGGGATGGAAGAATCTTTCCAAACTAGGGAATAAAACTATTTTAGGACCAACTGATAACGTGTTGGTGCCAATCCTTGTGTACAAGCTCTAGGCAATCCTGCTTTAGCAGGGGAGTTGGCCTAGATGATCTCTATGTCCCTTCCAACTCTAAAAATTCAGTGAAATTCAGTGAAATAGACTGTAGGCATGGATTGAAAGAACAGATGAGTGAAGCGATATTTAAACCTGAGTTCAGCCTCCCAGAAATACTCTCTGCCCATATTTTGTGTTTACAGCAATGGATGCATGTTACTAGGATGAGCCAAACTCACCTATTTGCATTTTTAATTGACTGCCACTTGAAATTCAATACCTGTTTTGTGTTATTTCGGTGTGTAAGTCCCTTTGACACTCTTCAGTTCCCTGATCGTGCCAAATTTCCATGTGGGTCGGGTACTATCTGCCCTCCCAGGAATGATGTGGCTCGTGGTGTACCACGAGGTGGGGTGGTCACATCTCACTCCTCCCCAGTGGCTCCTGGCACTTGCTGGCCCTCATCCCATGGATACTGGCTGTGTTCTGCAAAACAGACTGGGACCTGCCAGGAGGAAAAATTTACTTGCCTTAAGCAAGAGAGTCACCATCAGGGTTGGGCACGCATACAGTTCAGCATTTAAAACTCAGTCCGCAAGTTAATTTAACGTTGGTTTCAAGATACATATAAAATGAGAATCAAACATGATACCTTGCCTACATGTTGTGAATAAACGAATCCTTTCTAAATTGTTAAAGCATCGGTGCTTATATCAGTATTTAGGTGTGCAAGAAGCTTCTTGCATTACTAGGAGTTATCCTGTTTGATCATGGTTTCTTTTCTAATGGCCGTTTTGATTTTCAGCTCCCTCTGAAATTTCACAGTAGAAGTCACCATCATGAATAACTTTGCATCTGCTGTGTAACACATGGAGGATTTAAGTGTGCTTTGCCACTGACAACAGCCCTTTCTCTGTTTCTCTCTTTCTCTTTTCAGAATCCAGTTTTTTGTTGGGAAATGCTCAGATTGTGGACTGGCCTGTAGTTTACAGTAATGACGGTTTTTGTAAACTCTCTGGCTATCATCGAGCTGACGTCATGCAGAAGAGTAGCACTTGCAGGTATGCCGACTGTCTGTCTCTTGCCACTCAATGCCCTTTAAAATTTGCTGGGAAGAACAATGGGGTTTTGGAAGAAGGATTGATGTAAGAAAGCATTGCTTTGCAGAAATTAAAGTATTGAAACAGGCTTTAAATGAATGAAACCAGCAACTTACCCAGGACATGGCAAAGCATGTAACCATGTGAACTCGTTTAAGCACATTGTTGAGTAACTTCCAGTAAAGTCAATAGTTACTGCCACCAGGATTAACAAGCTACTCAAATACTTAATGTTAAGTCCTTTGCTAAACCTGAAGTAGTTTAGGATCCTGTAAAATTTAGTCCTAAATAAAAGAAAGCTAAAATCCAGTTGTTTAGATTTTTTTTAAATTTTATTTAGAACATCTACAACTTTAATATATTTCAGCCAAATTTGTTTTGAAAGCAAGCCAGATCTACCCAGTTTGGAAATTCCTGTTATCTTCATGTGACTGCATTGCATTGCAGGAATAAAGACTGTTTGATGGAAAAGCTTTTAAAAAGTTTTAGCAGTGAATGAGGGTAAACTACAGGTGCTCCCAAAAGAGGGGATAAATGTTATGAGGATTTAGACATTATTCTTCTCTCATTTGAAATTTATCCTGGCTAATACGAGTATGAATGTGCTCTAGCTAATGATCTAATGAAGAAAGTGGGGTTTTAGGTAATATATTTCAAAGGCTTTTTTACTAGATTTTCATTATTTCTCTTGTTACCATTCCAGGAGGCAGTGTTTTTTTAATTTTGTCGGTGGTCTTTCAGGAGCAGGCAGCTGTGATTTATGGTTAGACGTGCATCTGTGCCTTTTCTGCTGCATCCTTTAAAAGGAGATGCTTTGGAGAAAGACTAAATCCCTTGTGTGTGTGTGTGAGCAAAGTAAACCAGGGTCAGAGGCAACAAGGGATGGGTGAGTGTCCTGGGTTGGGCGACACAGGACTCGCTTCTTTTCTAATGCTGGGGAAAAGTGTGCTATTAGAAGACTCTAGTGTCTGAATTTGTGAAAATACTTACTTTATAGCCAGCTAGGCTATGTGGGATTCAAGGTCTCAGTGTTTTCAAGCCTTGCTGGGTAGAAGGACAAGGAGGAGCAAGGCCTGGGCATTGGACCCAAGCTGCCAACAGGATTATTTCATACCATGAACGTTACATTCAATATGAATTAGAAAATTTTGCTGTGTAGTTCTCTCTCCCTTGATGGCGGCGGGTCCAGACAACTGCTTCTCTGGTGCCAGACCCCTGAGCCCTTTCCTTCCTCCTGAAGCCGTTGTGCTCACAGGGTCTGACATTTGCTGTCCCTGTGGGGAGTGCACAGCTTCCGGCTGAGAGAATGGGCTGAGTATAATTCTTGTCTATCTTATATCAGTATCGGGATTAATCTTGGTTCTTTACTATTATTGTTCATTATTTAGTCTTATCATATTAAATCTATTTATATATCAACCCTTGTGTTTCCTTGCTGTCCCCAATTCCCCTCTCCAGGTGGGGAGAGGTCATTGGGTGATAGAATAATTGTCTAAATGACAATAAATGGGTTTTCTCAAACCTTAACAGTGAGGTACAAGATTGTGTAGGTTTTCCCTTCATCCACTCATGGAGTGACCGGCTCCAGGGCACTGGGAAGAGGGGGCTACATATCTACAGCAATGATTTTTTGGGAGATGAGTGCTGCCAGACACTGATCTGTGGCTGGTGCTTCAGCTGGCAGAAGCAGGGCAGGCAGCGAGCCTCTCCTCGGATGTCAGGCATCTCTTACTTCAAAAAGCATCACGTGCTGACGTGTGGTTGCTCCCCTCATCTGCAGGAAAGGGGAGGAAGCCTTGGGGCTGAAAGAAACAAACTTATCACAGCCTTCCTGGATATACATGCATGCTTTCCCCTTGGCTCTCTGCTATCCTTTATGTTGAACTGCGTAAGTTTCCTGGGAGCCAGCATTTTTATAGTCTGTGCACCTTAAAATAATTGCAGATATAGAATGGGATTGTAGGAAAATGTTGAGGAATACCTCTCTGAGAATAATTCCCCTCTCCCTCAAATACTGAGGGGACCAAAAGGTTTATTCCACTTGAGTGCTTTTTTGTGCATGTGATGGGCTCTAGTTACCATTTGTAAGGTTTTGACCACGTTCAAGTTGATCGTACAGATCTACTGAACCATACAGATGCAAATTCAAGGAGGAATTATTGTGGAAAATGGGACTGGGAGAAAAGATACATATATATATATAATGTTATCATCATTCTGTATATCTCTGGATTTTAGAGAGACCTCTCTACACTCAAAGCATGGCCAGCCCTTCTTTTGTGTCTGGGTTGTAGCTGGTGGAGTTATATATGCAGTGTGAAGTTTCCTGCTTCTTAGGAGACAACCCAGTCTTCGCAGATGAAAGGAGAGCTGGAGAGGTTTTCAGCATGGTCTGACATGCAGCATGTGGTCTTCCAGAGCAATGCCTTTGGAGCTGCTTTCTTATGAAGAGCTGTGCTAGCTGTATGGAATGGAAAATAGTCTTGAGGCCAGCGGTGCCTGCTTAGACTTACTCAGCAGAATGTCATTGTAGAGTTTTTTTTTTTTTAGATCTGGGGCCATTATTCATATTATTTACAGAGTGAGGTGCTTAGTCCACATTTGCTGTGTTAAGCCCAGATTATATAATACATAAAAATTGCTTTATATATAATGTTTGCTTTGCTATAAGGCAAGTCCTCTGGGGTAAGAGTGCTTCTGAAACCATTATTGTAGGTTTTGGAAGGGTTTGTTTTTCCAGCTTTTTAGTGCCAAAAATCCAACCAAAGGAAAATACACAGATACAAACAACGTAAATCTAGCCCCAACAGCAATTCTCATTGTTGCTGATTGTGAGTATGATAAAGGATAAAAATAATTTCTCAGTATTGGGTAAGTTTGCCCCTGCCTATAAGATACGGTGCCTTCAAATCAGCTTTCACCCATGCTTTTCTCCAGGGCAGTCTAGCGGGTATTTGCTATATCTTATTTCTGTCTGACCCACCCCATATCCTACACTGGGGCAGCTCCTACGTCATCGTTGTATTGGGTCTCAGGTGGTATTGGCTGATGGTGGTCTCAGGGAGGGGTGGATGCACTGGAGGTGTGAGTGATTATTGTTCTAGCTCAGGCAATGAGTTAGTCCCCCGACAAGCTGGTAATCCCTTTGATTTTTGCACCTCTCCCGTCCTTTCAGTTGGCAACAATATGCCCATTAGCAGGAAAATCATTTGGAAATACCTCAGGACAAATGCCAGTCTCTGTAGTTTCCCGGACAGTGTATAAAAGGCCCAGTGTACATAGGGATCAGGCTATGTGAGTATTGTGTAATGGGAATCAATGTGCGTTATTTCACTCCAAGTTGCATGTATGGCTTGAGATGAAACATAGAACAATTGGTACGAGTGCTAAAATGCATGGGATTTTTATGTGAAAGAATTTGTGTGCCTGTGGAGCATTGCTGTGCCAAATGAAAATGAGCTGACAGTCCAGGAGGGAACAGGGCATCTGCAATTGTGCCACCTCTAACCTTCAATTAACCACACAAAACCCCCTGCCTGGAGGTGCACCAACAGGGCAGCCAGCAGGCAGGAGAAACAGTTGTTTCATGCCCAGTTACCCACAGTCATTGCAATGTATGTCTTCATGAATACATTAAAAGAATAAAGAGTTATAAAACATTGGATGTGGATGTATAAAACTGTGGATGAGGAGCCCAACATGAGCTGACAATGTGCACTGGCAGCCCAGAAAGCCAACCACATCCTGGGCTGCCATCAAGCGAAGCGTGGCCAGCAGGGTGAGGGAGGTGATTCTACCCCTCTGCTCTGGTGAGATCCCATCTGGAGCACTGTGTCCAGTTCTGGAGTCCTCAGCACAGGAAGGACATGGACCTGTTGGAACAGGTCCAGTGGAGGGCCACAAAGATGCTCAGAGGGCTGGAGCCCCTCTGCTGTGAGGACATGCTGAGAGAGCTGGGGTTGTTCAGCCTGGAGAAGAGAAGGTTCTAAGAGAAGGTTTTAAATTGAAAGAGGGGAGATTTAGATTAGATACCAGAAAGAAATTCTTTGCTGTGAGGGTGGTGAAGCACTGGAACAGGTTGCCCAGAGAAGTTGTAGATTCCCCATCCCTGGAGGGGTTCAAGGCCAGGCTGGATGGGGCTTGGAGGACCTGGTCTGGTGGGAGGTGTCCCTGCCCAGGGCAGGGGGTTGGAACTTGGTGATCTTTAAGGTCCCTTCCAACTCTAACCATTCTATGATTAGACCTCAATTTAATGTTGCAAGTAATATCAGTGTTTGCTAAATATCATTGCTTGTGGGTTAAGCTCCTTACTCTTGGCAAGCCTTCAGAGGAGCAAGCACCCTTTGAGTGGCTGTTTGGTGGCCCCACCCTGGCATTTTACACTTGGCATTTTCTCCAGGCTTTGCTTTGCTTACCCTTCCTGGCACCTGAGAGCCTCACGCCGGGCTTGGAGTAGGTGGTCGCTGGTTTTGTTTTCAAAGAGGGAACCTGCTCTCAGGCCCTGTTTTGTGTGCCGCTTTCCAGCCCTGCGGGGCAGGGAATTGGATCCCCTTGCTGAAGGGGTTGTTTGCAGGTAGCTTTTCCACTGAACCGTTCGCAGCATCTCTGCTCTCCCTTGTTTTGAGTTAACTGCCATTTGAAATGGGATTAAAAAAAAATTAAAAGAGTCTGCGAGTGAAAACCTGGCTCCGGTGAAGCTAATGGCAAAATTCTCACTGTGCTCAAACAAACGGCATTTTGCATGGTGGGCGCAGTGTGCTGGAATTGAAAAGGGTTAGATTTGATGCTGGTATGTCACCTCTGTGTCTTGATTTTGTGTGTGTGTGAGAAGACCTCCTTGCACTGCCAAAGCCGTTCCAGTGGGGCCTGGGCAGCTGCACCGTTTCTCCTTAGAAATGGTACCTGCTCCTTTACTTGAAAAGTTTTTATATCTCTATTCGCTGCTTCTCCTGGGTAGATAGAACCACAGAATGGTCAGAGTTGGAAGGGACCTTAAAAATCATCGAGTTCCAACCCCCCTGCCCCGGGCAGGGACACCTCGCACCAGACCAGGTTGCTCCAAGCCCTATCCAGCCTGGCCTTGAACCCCTCCAGGGATGGAGCAGCCACAACTTCACTGGGCAACCTGTTCCAGTGTCTCACCACCCTCACAGCAAAGAATTCCTTCGCAATATCTAATCTAAGTCTCCCCTCTTCCGATTTAAAACCGTTACCTGTTGTCCTGTTGAATGTTTCCCTGTTGAAATTGATGCCTTTTCATTCAACGCTTTTGGGTGAGGAGAGCTGTAAATTGGATGCAGGATCATACTCCTTTTGTGCTTCACCTCTCCTGGATCCCGGGTAATTCCTCAAGAACAGCTCTTAAATACCGCCCTTCCATGCACTGCAGACCTGGAGCTGGTCTGATGCTGCTGCTCTGGATCCTGGCAAAGGACAGAAGAGCACGATACAAAGCTTCAGATGTGTCGTTTCTGTGCCAAGGGATGCTTTCAAAGGCAGGCAGGAGTCCAGGCTTCTTAAATGACAAGTGGCTAGTTTCAGAGGTGGGGAAATTATCTGAGATTGTGCCTTTGTCTGAGCATTTCAGTAAGTCTTGTTTCTCTTTGATAAGTCTGTTTTCTAGCTAGTAAGATCCCCAGTAGCAGGGTGTTTTTGATATTTATGTCTTGTACAGTTTGCACTGAAGGCACTTGACAAGCACTAAATAACAAAAAACATGAGGCAGAAAAAGACAGAGTGATTGACTGAAGAAGTAGGAGTCCCTCCATGTATACAAAAGAGGATAGACTAAATTAAATTAAACCTGTGATAAGCGAAGATCTTATATAACTTAGACATTGAGTAGCTTTGAGGTTTCTTAGCTGCTGTTAAAAATCGCCTTGTGAAAAATGTTTTTATTATTCCATAGGCTCTTTAAAATGTTTCTTTATATGTGAAAATAATGTAAGATTTGAGCACTACAGGCTTACTACAATAATAAGCTGCCTTTAATTTAAAACATAAAGTTGATTGATTTTATTCAGCAGTGCTAACTGGTGTTGTCCACCAGAATGCCAATGATTTTTCATGTTAATGCTAATTAATGATGACTTTCTGTATTATAAGGCACGTAAAGTCAAGCACTTCAACAAGTTTCTGTTATGTTTTCCTTGAGTACTAAGAGAAACATTGTTTTAAATCTCAAGAAAACAACAAAACAAAGGGAATTCAGTTGCACAACAGGCTGTGTGAAAACTAACCAGCTCTTATTTTGTCTTGCAAATAGGAGAGCAATCTGCTTTACTTCATCAGTGCATTTAAAAAGGCATAGATTAAAGAAAAAAAAAACCAAACTCTTTTTGTTGTCATCTCATGTATAAAGGTATCAAAGGTTATCAGCTGAACTCGGGAAAGAAAGGCAGGTCATTTGGAAATGAGCAGTAGGCTGTGTTTTGCATTTCCTAAAGAGGGATGTGTGTGTTAATGATAAGCAGTACCTTAATGAAGCCTTGTGCTCTGGTAAAACCATTTCCTGACTTCGGCTGCCGTAGTGGTGTCTCCATAATATTGCTCTCCCAAAAGTAACAGTTCTGCCATGTCATTTATCAATAGCTCTCCCTGTGTTACCGGTGAAGAAGCACCTGTAGTGACATACAGATGTTGTAGGTGCTCTGATGCCCTGTGTCTGCCTACATCACCTCATTTGGGGAGCAGCCCCATCACCTCCCTTGCTTGAGTGTGTAAAGAGAAGATTCATGGTCTGGCCTTCATTGAGTATTTTAATGCTTGCCGAGTCACTGACCACTCTCCTGTTTTATTGTTTCTTTCAGAACAGCAGGCATAAAATAAATGTTTATTGAACCTTTGAAGGCCTGTTGATCAATAAAAGAGAAGCTGCATTGAAACCACAGAGGCACTGATAGCTTTTCTTTTCTCTTTCATATTCTCACGGTTGTCTGTTGGAGGTTTTGCTGAAGCTGAAACTCTTTGTGAACAAAGAAAATGGAGGGGGGGGGGAAGGTCTGATCAATTAAAAGTATATTAATCCAAGCGTCTGAAAGCTTTTATCCCATATTCCATTTTCCTTCAGTTCTGTTACTGGGAATTTGCACAGAGTGGTCTTTGCTTATTTTTAATCCAGGGAAGAATGACAATAAAAGCCTGGCTGTTTCCTTACAAAGGCTTTCAAAAGTTAGGTCAGGGGGCTGGGTTTGCTTACACCAGCTGAAAGTCTGACCTGGAAAAGAATGCGAGGATGAGATGGTCAAGTGGAAAGAAATAGCAGAGTTTAAATTATATTTTTATATTCTCGGTCTGGAGAGGGATGAGTCTCCAAAAGCATTTTAATGTTTTCCGTATTTTCACTGAAATATTAAAGAAATGCAGTATACAATAAAGAAAATGAGGGTGAATTTGGTTATGTTTGGTAGCAGTGCAGACGTAGCTATACTGACACGACTCGTACCCTTGCTTTCTGTACTGCATTTTCAGAGCATTACAGTTATCGCTTCTTACTGGTTAAATGCTCCCTCATTTTGTAATACTGTATTTAATAAAAGGATTCCAATTATCTTATTGTCCCCGATGCATCTTGACAAGATTAAATCCGTAATCATTGATTCAGCCAACAGCCTTTACCTGTAGTAGCTTTGATTGCTCCTCTAGAAGCCTTTTCAAGAGGATTGGACAAAATTTGTGAGGTTTTAGAGGTTTTGTTGAGTTTTCTCTGTTTTGACAGCAATATTCTCATGGCCTGCAGCTGTGGCAATAGTGGTTGTATTGGCTATCAGCTCTTTTTCTACAGGCTACCAGCCATTTTTCTAACCCTTAAAGATATGCTCAGAAAAGCACTTAAGTCAAACATTACAGTAGATTTATTTGCTGTCATTTACAGTAAAATGGTGGTCATTGTTACTCACTATTGTAGGTTTCCTTGTGACACTCTAAATATATAAATGAAGTGTAAATCATAATTAAACTTTGGTAAATGACAGTTAATGGCATCTCCAATGCTCATGCGGTTTAAGGTGACTGTAATGAAGTTGCTGCTTGTCTAGAAAAAAAGAGAAACTTTTTTTTTCTTTTACAGTTTTATGTATGGTGAACTGACAGACAAGAAAACCATTGAAAAAGTCAGACAGACTTTTGACAACTATGAGTCAAACTGCTTTGAAATTCTCCTCTACAAGAAAAACAGTATGTATATATTTGTATATGGTGTTGGGAGTGATAATGCATATTTAAAGTATATAATAGACTAAAATAAATTTTCATTTTGACATATGGGTAAATTTGGGGCAAGATTTGGAGAAGGAATGGGTATTTTGATCACCACATCTCAAGAAAAGAGCTCTTTTTTCAGGACAAGTGTTCGGATTGCCAAGAATAGTTGTTCCCTGCTGTCTCTAGCCTAACTACTCCTTTCCAAAATATATTTAGTTTTGAGGATTGTTTCCCTGAAGAGAAACTGACTGGGTTAAGTGAGAAGAAATCCTGGATGGGGTTCCCCCACACCCCCCAGGAAACACCTCCATGTCTCTACAAGTGAGAACCCAGACTCTGGTTGCCATGAGTGGATGCTCCCAGCAGTGCCTCTGGGGTGTGTAAACCAACATGTATGAGCTCTAGTGAGAGTACTAAATTTTTTGCATAATCCAGGGCTTAATTAGAAAACCAGGGAATTTTGTAATTTAATGAGATGTAGGACCTAAGTCCCTTCCTCTTGGTGGCATTGGTTTTACAGGAGGTTGCCAGGCCTAGGGAAGTTTTTTCTTCAGTTTGGCTTAACCATGAGTCACGCCAGTCGCATTTTCTGTCCTGCCATGTGTGGGGACACCTACTAAGCAAAACACATGCTGTTGTGGGGTTTCATGCTTGTGCAGTGTGGACATCTCTCCTGGGCTGGTGGTTGAAATTCTTGTTGTTGTCAGTGGAGATGAGAAGCCTCCTTCACTGACACAGGCCGTCTTCCCAAGGCAGAGAGCCAAAACTGGCAGGTGAAACGTGCTCCAGAAAAGCTGGTTTCTCTACACAAAGCAGAACTAGTCTAGTTGGCTGAGCTGGGGCCATGTCACACACAAGCCAAGAGCAATCTTGATGGAGATACTTCCTTCAGTTTGGCTTTCCTTGTCCAGTAAAGGATGCAGCTCGTGTGGGGTCAGGGAACTTTACTCCTGCTTCAGCTCCCTGGAGCCCAGCAGTTGAGGCCACGTTGCCCCGCAGGTGGACTTCAGTGCTGGCATGGAGCACCTTGCTGGCGTGAGGACAGAGGTTTCCTCTGCATGTCGTGGCTGAAGGAAGGTAATGGTGTGCCTTAAGAAAGAGCTAACTGTGCCTGACTGCCCCATTTCTCTGCAAACTTACATAAACCTTTCATGACATTGAAGAGAGCATCCTGGATACCTCGTCTTCTGGAAACAAACTCACATGCTTTATGCTTTAGTTCCACTTTCCTTTTTTAGACTAAATATTCCTCTATGCACTTAAACAGTGTCTTTAGATTTCTCCAGTTCTGCCTCCTTCAAAGCATTTTAACTTTAATTACAAAGAGAAGCAAGAGTGGCTGTGAAATGCGGCTGTTTCTGCACGTGCCTAGGAGAGCCCTCCAAGTGACCTCTTTTCAGTTCCTCAGCATACTGATGTGTCTGTTCTCTAGATTTTTTTGCTTCTCTGCCCGTTTCCTGTGCAGGTCACCTGGATGTCCCCTCACACTAGGGGAATTTCCCAGGAGAGACTTGTGTTGGGTATCTTTGCAGGTGGTGGTGTCCAGCACTGCCGTGCCCTGCGTCCATGTCATTTCTGAAGACAATCCCAGAAACCCAGTACTCTCCCTGACCCTGGCTTCTCTTATTAATTGGGCTGGCAGCTCCTGCTGTAGCATGGGCCAGTCCTGAACTAAATACTTTTCTATTTTATTCAAGTATAAAAGGAGGAAAACCTTCTCTTGGTGACTTTTCTGTAACAAGCCAGTCTCTTTTTGCTTTGGGTTGTGGATTGCCTGCTGGAACTTGATGATGCTTCAGAGATTTATTGAGCTACAGTTGCATTAATAAAAATCTTCACCCTTGCTCAGATCTCCAAGACTATACTTTCAATAAGTTATGCAGTATTACAGAAGGACTTTATGGAGAATTCCTCATACTTCTTTTCAGATTTGAGTCAGTTCCTATCCATAACATCTGTTCTCAGCTTCCTTCTCCATCACCCGAAGCCCAGAACTTCAACCTCTTGCTAAGACTTATAGCCTCACCTTTTGGTTCCAGTTCAGCATCTGGTTTGCCTAGGATTTGCTTCCATTTGTCATACTCTGAGCCTTGCAAAAGAAGGTTCTTCAAGAAACTGCCTGCTTATCTGTCTTACTCTTCAGGCCGAATATTGGAGCAGATAAAGAAATAAAGAATAGTATCTGATGGTGTGAATGAACACACTTCTTCATATCCATATATACGAATTTACTTCTGCAAAATGTAGACTGCTCTTCTGTGGAAGGGCTTATCACCTGCAGAAACCTTGCCTATTGCTTCTCTCCTGCATGGAACTTACTGTGCTCTCAGAGCAGCACCCTCCTGCCCGCATTTTTGAATTGTAGGTCCTGAGGTGCCTTGTATTTTTGATTCTGCAGCACAACTTTTTCTCACCCATTCCTTCATTCTTCTGGCAGAGGGTGATTTTGAGATTTTTGTTCAGCATCTGGTTTGCCTAGGATTTGCTTCCATTTGTCATACTCTGAGCCTTGCAAAAGAAGGTTCTTCAAGAAACTGCCTGCTTATCTGTCTTACTCTTCAGGCCGAATATTGGAGCTGATAAAGAAATACAGAATAGTATCTGATGGTGTAAATGAATACACTTCTTCATATCCATATATACGAATTTACTTCTGCAAAATGTAGACTGCTCTTCTGTGGAAGGGCTTATCACCTGCAGAAACCTTGCCTATTGCTTCTCTCCTGCATGGAACTTACTGTGCTCTCAGAGCAGCACCCTCCTGCCCGCATTTTTGAATTGTAGGTCCTGAGGTGCCTTGTATTTTTGATTCTGCAGCACAACTTTTTCTCACCCATTCCTTCATTCTTCAGGCAGAGGGAGATTTAGAGATTTTTCAGGTGGCTTTCCCATCCTTCTTTCCTTCAGTGCAGAAATGATCTTTAAGAGCTGATGTTTTCTGGCAGCATCCACTCGACTGCTAACTTTGCATGCCCCCTTGGCATTGTAACCCAGCCAGGGTTAACTAGCAGGTCTCAGGTTCAGGCCCAAAAGTTTCCTACAACTTTCTTCTACTTTACTGCATTCGCTCACATGCGGTCCTCAGCTCTACCCACCTAAATATTTAGCCACCATGTTAGGCATGTATGTAAATAGACTTATATATGCATATATGTGTGTATATATACATACACCTATATATGGTAATACTCAGGAAACCTCTTTGCCTGCTTTTGCCCAGATTGCTGCTTCTACAGCAGTAGCTACCTTGTCTGTGTCTTTGATTTTTATCAGTGCTGTTGTACAGGTTATTCTGCCTACTTATTTCCAGAGTTTTACAAAGGGTGCCGGTGAGTTGCCAGGTATAAGTGCAAGTACAGTATTACCCCAGAGAGCTGCAGCTCTGTTCTAGAAGTTATGAAAAGAGTCTTTTGTCTTGGGTTGGCAACCGGGAATTGAGATAATTCCAAAGCCATTATGCCGATTACTTGGTTATCAGAAAAAGCAGTCCCCCATCTCTCCCACTTCTGAAGTTTACTGCTATTGAGTTACTGGTTTAATCCCAGTTCAGCAATGCTGAATTTTGTCGTGAACCCTTGTGGATTGTAACCTTCCCCAGAGTAGTCCTAGTCCAAATGGGTTTCGTTGCCCTCTGGGCATCTATCCTGGCACAGCTCCCAGATGGGGTGCATTAGAGGAGATCTGGGGGGTGGGGGGGGCAGTGATGCCCGTGGGATACAGAGGGCCAGCAGCTTGTTTCAGTGTGTCAGCGCTCAGGCTGGCATTCAAGCAGCTCAGGAGAAAAGGCATTATGTCATCTGGCTGAAAGCACATTAAAATCCCAAAGGTAATTAGCTGGCTGTGAAGGCATTTGTAGCGCAGCGTGTGTGTGGGTGCAAGTTTGGGCGGGAGGGGACGCAGCCGTGGGACTTTGCTGGGTGGAAGGCATCTCTGATGCTCACGGCCCTGCCAGTGAACTTTCTGAGCAAATTGCTTAAAATCTTCTAGGATTTTGCCTCTTCCAGAGCAGGCTTGCATGTACTTAAGGGAGTGCCATGTGTGTTTCAGCCTGGGAGGAAACAAGACAGTTTCGAGCTCCTGCAGGAGCCCCGTGTGAGGACTTACTAAAAGCCACGCTAACAACTCCAACACTGCAGACATTTTTTAGCAGTTTATTTGACAAGTGGTCGGATTTGAAAAATATTTTGTATTTCTTTCAAAAGCTAAGTAGAGATAATTGCATTGGAAGAGTGTTCCACTGGGCAGGACAACGGGGGAGGTGGAGGGTATGACTTGAAACACAAAAAGGAAATAAAATTTTCCTGATCTGCCCTGATAGGACACTTAGACTCTGTCTGGATTAGTTGAGGTCCTCTTAAATAATGGAGTAGGATAAAAATTGGAGCACCAGTTTTGGATTTGATAGCTCCATATTATGTAAAGAAGGATTCAAAGATACCATCCATCCATTTTTTCTTACCTTCCTGCTGACGCTAAGTTTGTGAGACATCTGGGGAAAAACCCGTTCCACTGGGCAGGACAACGGGGGAGGTGGAGGGTATGACTTGAAACACAAAAAGGAAATAAAATTTTCCTGATCTGCCCTGATAGGACACTTAGACTCTGTCTGGATTAGTTGAGGTCCTCTTAAATAATGGAGTAGGATAAAAATTGGAGCACCAGTTTTGGATTTGATAGCTCCATATTATGTAAAGAAGGATTCAAAGATACCATTCATCCATTTTTTTCTTACCTTCCTACCCTGCCGACGCTAAGTTTGTGAGACATGCTGGGAAAAACCAAGAGCAAGAAGGGAAGAGTAATGTATTTTTGAATGGAGATTAGTAAAGCCTCCTGTCTCGGCTTATCAACCAATTAAATTGGTAGCATTTCTCCATTTTAATGAATCTGGAAAAATGGGAATACGTTGTTTTCCTTTGGGGAGGTAAAACTAAAAGATCTGGAAGACATAGAAGTATGTAGATATGGTCCTCAACTACATGTGTGTTATAATAACATATAAATGATGAAATATTCTGTGTATGGGCTGGGGAAAGTTTGTGCTACGACACAGTCCAATGTCACCTTTTTCTTTGCTTCAGGAACCCCAGTTTGGTTCTACATGCAAATTGCACCTATAAGAAATGAGCATGAAAAAGTGGTTTTGTTCCTCTGCACTTTTAAGGATATCACTTTGTTCAAACAACCAATAGAAGATGATTCAACAAAAGGTAAATATGAAATGCACTATTATTTTTTGTAAATGATAAAATACAGGTTTGAGCTAAGCCCTGTGAAAGGAACATGTCATGGTTGTGATCTGTGTCTTGAATTCAGGAAATGTTTTGTGACCTGTCAGAGTTTCAGTGCCACTCTCCTAAATTACTGCTTAAAAAGAAAAGATAAATCACTAGGAGTGATACTGCTTAAAAAGAAAAGATAAATCACTAGTAGTGGAAATTCCCTAACAACATTTTGCCAGTCACAAGCCTTCCTTTCTCTTTGTAATTTCACTACTACTTCACTACAGCTGGTGTTTGCTAAAAACTACATAGATTTGGGTCATTTTAACGCTGTCTTGTTTTGGGGGGGGGCATAATTACTGCTTAAAAAGAAAAGATAAATCACTAGTAGTGGAAATTCCCTAACAACATTTTGCCAGTCACAAGCCTTCCTTTCTCTTTGTAATTTCACTACTACTTCACTACAGCTGGTGTTTGCTAAAAACTACATAGATTTGAGTCATTTTAACGCTGTCTTAGGGCAGTTCTCCTAAGGAACTGGTATCTTCTTTTCAGAAAAAAATAATTTCAGCTCCTTTGTGCTGAGATGTTGATATTTCCTTCTTTCCTCACTCTTGGAGATGATATGCAAAAGAAACAGCCCGTTTGGGTCCTTTATGAGTGGCTAGCAATGATGGGTGGCAGTGGGTGCTGTCCTTGTTATTTAACAGCTGCTGGTGGTGGTGTTTGTGGAGATATGCCGTGCTCTCATCACCTAACAACCCATGGCCAGACCCACAGCCTTGCACAAGACAGAACTGGTGGGGAAAGGTGCAGAGGATCTAGCAGCGTTCTCCGCTTTGGTTATAAGACACGTGTGTCTTGTGTCAGGTTCACATGTGTATTGCTTTGGGTAAAATAATGCACTTAAATGCCCTTCTGTATATATGCGACAGCATCCACATCCCATCTTCTTTTGGAGGTTGCCCTCTGATGATTAATTCCTTGCTCTATTTTTCTCTTCGTGCTTGGAGAAGGCTTTATTTCTCACCTAGGGCCTTGTGTGCTCTAAGCCAACTTCTTCAGAATAACTGGTGCCATTTGAATGCAAGCAGGATTTAAACTAATTTCTTATGATCTAGAAAACACTTATTTACATGAGTTTGGATAACTGAAAAGTAGATTTGTAAAAGCAGACTTAAAATAAAACAAAAAGCCTCTCTTTGGGCTAACACCAAGTATGAGGATTTTTCTGTCTAGAGAATATTATCCATAAAATTATAAGGTCCTGATACACTAATATCTTCTCAGCCATCATAAGCTTTATTGCTTCTACGTTTTAGTTAGCAACCTGAAAATGTTCCTTTATTTCATTTTTCAGCTCCACAAGGTGGAATTCTTCTGCCTGGAAATAAAGTGAATTTTTTAAGATAAATGCTAGTTAATTGAAAAGACTTTAATGGTAGCAGTTGGAAGGCATGGGACTGGCTCTTTGCTGCAATGCATATAATATGTAGTGGGAGCTCATCACGGAAAAAGCCAGTCTTTGCAAGGATCCTCTTGTAGGATTTCCTATTTGATGCTTTCTTGGGGGACCAAGATGTATTTATCTCACATAAATACAATCTCAACAATCCTTAACTCCCCCCTTTCACTGGCTCTGCCCCACTTTCTGCAGTATTTCCTTGCACTGAAGAGTGGGTGGCTGCAGCAGGACAGGGAAAACGCGTTGAAGGTGGCTCCCAAATGCAGAAATAATGAAATGTTGCCTCCTTTGGATTTGCAGCCTGGGAGATGAGTACTCTGTTGCCTTCCCTGGAGAGGCAAGGATGTGCTGGGGTGGCTGAGCTCTCCCCCTCCCTTGTCGTGTGGCTGAGGGGGAGCAGAACGCATTAGGCATCCATTATAGGAACAATATATATGTTCCTATGGGAAAGAGCAGTAGCTGCGAAGTGCGCAACTTGTGTACTGCTGTTCTCCAGTGAAGGGTACCATTAGTTAAAATGCCAGGTATTAACTATGAACGTTACAAAATGTTGTCGTCAGCAGCCAGAGAGGTTTGACTGCATATTTAAAGAGCACTTACTCTATCAAAGCCGTACTTAAAACAAAACACAACACTGCAGAAGGCAGTTAAGTCACATCTCTCAAGTGCCTTTAAGGCATATGATAGGAGTCTTAAGAAATTGCTCAGGGTGCTTTGATTAGAGGATTGATACAAATTGATAAATATATTCAGCAAGCTCCATCATTACAAACCACTGACCTGATTTTTTTTCTTCTCCTTTTGCGTAAATTGGAGCTCACCTTTTATATTCTTCATATATATATATATATAAAAAATCATACTCAAATATTTGCACCATTTTACTTACAAGGATGGGAAAGCAGCACTGTTGCATGACCCTCTGTGTATCAGCTGTTGGATCTCTGAGATCCCACAGCACCGGGATCAGTATTGTTTTGTCAGACGTAGTGCTATGAGAGATGCATAATTCATTGTCCTTGCAGATAACATTACAACGTGCTTAGAAGCTGCCTGGCCACTTTCTTTTTGAATTATGAGATTAGTAAACATATACATTACAATTTAGTGGGGAATTTTGAAACTTTTGTAAAAAGCATTTCAGTAAAATACGGCTGTTGAGTGCTGGGATTTGTCATTGAAAGGGCTATTTTTTTTTTCTTTTTAAAAGAATGATTTTTCTTCAGGAATTCTGCCAGGACCATGCAATACATAATACATAAGTAACTATGGTGCAGATGAGTTACTGTCTATTACTTATGGGAGCAGTAAATTCGAAATAAAAAATTCATCAGAAATAAAATATTGATGTCATTATGCAATAATCTTTCCGTACTGATATATTCTGGACTGTTTGAAGGTATGTTGCTGTGCTGCGAAGCTTCAGTATATCACAGTCCTATGAGGTACAAGAATTTGGTTGTATCTACGCTGCAGGGTGTCTGTGTGTCCTGCTCCTGGAAAGAAATGCTTGGCGTTGCCAGATCCACTTGCAGTGGCTGCGATGTGATTGGCACCTTGTGCAGACCTTGCATGAGCAGCTGCGTTTTCACAGAATCATGGAATTGTCAGAGTTGGAAGGGACCTCTAGAGACCATCCAGTCCAACTCCCCTGCCAAAGCAGGGTTGCCCAGAGCACATCACTCAGGAGCATCCAGGTGGGGCTTGAAGATCTCCAGAGAAGGGGACTCCACACCCTCCCTGGGCAGCCTCTGCCAGGGCTCTGCCACCCTCACCCCAAACAAGTTCTTCCTCAGATTGGAGTGGAACTTCCCATGTTCCAGCTTGTGCCCGTTGCCCCTCGTCCTGTCACTGGGAACCGCTGGAAAGAGTCCAGCTCCATTCTCCCTCAACCCACCCTTTAGATCCTTGGAAGCATGAATAAGGTCTCCCCTCAGCCTTCTCTTCTCCAGGCTAGAGAGTCCCAGCTCTCTCAGCCTTTCCTCATCAGGGAGATGCTCCAGCCCCTCCATCACCTTTGTTGCCCTACGCTGGACTCTCTCCAGCAGTTCCCTGTCTCTCTTGAACTGGGGAGCCCAGAACTGGAGGCAGGATTCCAGTTGTGGCCTCCCCAGTGCAGAGCAGAGGGGGAGAACGACCTCCGTCCATCTCCTGGCCACACTCTTTCCTACACAGCCCAGGATGCCATGGTCCCTCAGCCATGAGGATGCAGAACTGCTCTGAAGTGTTGAGGAGCTTGTTGCATCCAGGAGCAGAGGAGGTACAAATAAAACAAAATTGTTGTCTTGCTACAAAGACATTGCAAGGGAGAGTTGGGGGGTTGTTTTGTCGGGTATAGGCTCAAAACCATGCTTGTTTACAGGCTCGGCACAAAAAAAAAAATGATAGAGTTGGCATCACGGGGACTAGCCCCGTGCGAGCGAGGGGAGTTAGAGAGGTCTGGAGCACTGCGGCAGATGGTGCAGCTCTCTGTTACCTGTGTGCTCACCGCTGGCGGCGTGTGAGGAGGAGGAGGAGGGGGACTTGCTTGCGGGAGGGAGTAAAAGTAATGAAAAATTTTCCCGGGTCACCCAGGAGACTGTGAATTTGTCGCAGTCCAGAAAGCTGTTGAAACTTACTGGGCTGAAAGCAAGACTGGAAAAAAAGGGATATTTAAAAGCTACCTTCCTCTAATAAAATATAGTGACAGAGATCAAAACCCTTGTTTTCTGAGAGTTCGACACTAAGGATTTGACTTGTTTTCTTGTTACCCGTGCTGGTGTCTGTTATCGCTGAGTGATGCGCAGGAGACCTGCGGTGTATAACAGTGTGACAATGGCCAAAAAGTACTGTTGTATCCTTGTAAATGGAAAATTACTTGCAAAGTGTCTAAGCATTGCAAAGGTAGAACAAAATCCCCAGCATCTCAAGTAGAAGCAGTGAAGATGGTAATGGAAGGAAACATCAGCCACCTGGTTGACGTGTTCACTCCCGGGTGAAGATGCCACCGGCGATTGTGCAAGTCTGGAGAATAGGGAGAACGCTCTCCCTTGACTTGGTTTAGGGTTTCTAGTGCCCCAGCTCCTAAGTCAGTGGCTGGATGAGCTGTGTGTGGTGGCAGCGTGGAAGAAGAGGCTGTGATAGAATTAGTGATAGAGCAGGAAACGTTGCAGGAGATGATGGCCACGCTTGGTGGTCACTGGGACAATGTCTGATTTTCTAGTGCCATATTTCTAATCCTTATTTATCCATAGCTGTGCTTTGTTTGTCTAGTCTCTGTTTCTTTCCTTCTCCTGCTCCCCTTTGGTAATACAAACATTTGCCTTATCTGGATTTAGTACCAAGCAATAGGTCCTACCTGTGGTGGTGGAGGGTCAGATCTCCAGGTGTCCTGGCTGCATGCCTTACACAGCAGAGGTGGAAGGGCCTTACAAGCATATAAAAGATTGTATTATGTATTTTCTTCCAGAGAATAAAACCCAAAGTATCTTTTTTTTTTTTTTTTAATGTTTGTACCATTGTAGGGTCACAGTTGGATGCTTTTATCAGTTTGCTGTGCTTTTATTCTGTCTTTACCCAATGGTCTTTTAAAAACATCTGAAGACTTTCACTTGCTCCAAAGACACACAATGGTAATAATCTTATGTTTATTTGTCAGAGAAAAAATGAAGCCATTTTTCTGGGCCCTTACTATTCGAAGGGCCAATTAAAAATGTTAACACCATTGGATGCCAGGAGTGCTGTAGATTATGTTGAACTGAAAATTTAAGGATAAAAAAAGACCCGAATTTTTGGGCTAATAATGGAGTTTCACCTAGTTATGCAATGGCTTTATTTCCTTTGTTATCAACGGCAAAAAAAAGTGGTCTCTGGGTAAACTTGGAAGTTTTTTCGGCTAGAATTCTTACTGGCTATTTTGAGTCTCTTTTGAGTGAAACATCAGGCTTGTCACCTGCTGGAGGTGATCGGGAAGCTCTAGTGAATACTGATGGGATGCTGAATTAGGATGTAAAGGTGTGTTAGTGAGGTCCCTACAACTCGGGACTGTGTGCTGTTAACAGATGGGATCAGGGGATGGCACAGCAGTATCCTTAAGTTGGTTTTTCTTTTTTTCCACTTGATAGAGCCAGACTTTGATAATCAAGACTGTCTGGGACAATGCTTTAATGCTTCCAGTGATATAACTCTTTATGGTTATATAACGCTATATAATGATACAACTCTATCTCGGAGTGTGACAGGGCTATAAAAAGTGTAGTAGTTGCAGAAATACGCGCTTATGCTTGCAAATCCTTGCTAAGCCTATAATTCTGATCCTTTTTTATCTTTAATAAGTGCAAGTTATTAAGCATATATAACTAGTTGCACATGGGAACTTTTTTCCTTGTGGGGGTATCAGCCCGGGTGATAATAGAAGTGGGTGGAGGGATTAGAGCATGAAAATGAGGTTTCTACCTTTAGCTGAAGCACAGTGTACCCTCTTGAATACATCACCTTGACAGTAATCCATAGCAGTAATTTAAGAGGTCACAATTTGGATATCCTTACCATATTTTTATTGCGTTTTTCCATGGCTGTAATGACAAGGGTCTTGGTGCTGTAGAGGCTCGCTTGTTCTGGCACCATTTGATATTGCTCTGATCTGCAGACTCTCACTCCCCAGTGCCTTCGGGCACCAAGGACATCACCCCCATTTCTCCATTCTCCCCTGGGACTAAAGTGCAGCATCCAGGGACACCTGGGCCTCGAGAAAAGACATAGTGGGGGATAAGAGAAGTGGTCATTTACCAGGACACTAGGTGGGCTTCCAGTGCCAAGAGTAGACAACTCAGAGGAATGATGCTAAGATCCAGGGTCTTGGTATTTGAAACCACCCACTTTGGATGGGCATGGCTTTCTTCTGAGGTCACTGTTGCTGCAGGACAATCTTCCCCATCATTGTCTTCAGTGACGTGCTGGTGGCACTTTAGCAGACACCGCAAAGGCTGAACAATCACGGAGAGGCTGGGTGACACTCTGAGACCTTATTTCTGATGTTGTTCCTCCCCTGCCCTCCCCAGTCCACTTCTTGCTGTGCTGCTGTCAGAGACCCACCACGATGAAGAAGAGAGAATTTCCATATCCAGGGCTGTTTAGTTTCCTTGGCAGAAATCAGGTGCTTTTCTAAATCTCGTGTTGCCTTTTGATGCTTTTGTGTGCTCCATCAGCAACCCACAATGCACATGAGCTGTCTGTAGATTTCTGGAAGTTTAATGTGCAATGAAAAAGAAATCCCATTGAAATCAAATCTAACCCTGTGAGAGGCTGAATTAAACTGGAAGTTGATCTTTAAAGCGGTAACTGTTTGTGGAGAGATGCACTTCCTGTGTAGAAAACTGAATGCTCATAAGCCATACATAAAATAAGTATAAATATGGTAGATTTAGAGAGTTTAAGAGTCTAATATGTATATCACAGGTCATTACATTTCACAGAGCTAACTCCGCAATATTGCCCATTGCTCAGCCTCTCCAAGCCGAGCTCTTACTATTGTATATCCAAGGAGTAGGTGACCTTTTGCCAAAGTAAACCACATGCTGAATTGCTCATCTACTAAGCCCTCTAGATTCTTTTCAGAACAGTTCTTTGCTGGGGACATTTCCCCCTCCTGTGCTGGAGTTACAAGTTGCATTGTTTTTGCCTAGATATCTGATTGCCATTTTAATGGCACGTGCCCAGTTATCAAGCACATCATCCTGTGTGACTGCTTTCATTACTGCTTAACGTACCTGTAATCTTCCTGTCACCTGGGCTTTTTATTGGTGATTTTGTAATGACTTTCAAACCATAGGGAAAAGCACAGAATAGAAGGGGACCTGCCGAGTAGGGTCCAGAAGGCTCTCAGTAATAATTTTTTTTTACTATTTTCCGCTGCTCCTTGTTGGATATATGCCAGGCAGCAAGTTCTTCATCCATTTAACCTGTAATTTACAGAACTGTGTAGTTGTAATGCTTTGTTGAGCGTGGCACACGGTGTCAATTCAGTGAAGATTACCCTACAAGAGGATTTGGCCAACGTGTGGCTTTCAGGGAATTCAAATGCAGCACCAGGATGAGGTGTAGGGCTATAAAGATGATGAGGGGCCTGGAGCATCTTCCTTATGAGGAGAGGCTGAGGGACTTAGGGCTTTTTAGAACAGAGAAGAGAAGGCTGAGAGGGGATCAGATCAATGCTTATAAATGCTTCAAGGGAGGGTGTCAAGAGGACAGGATCTTTTTTTCCGTGATGCCCAGGGATAGGATAAGAGAAAATGAGCACAAACTTGAATGTGAGAAGTTCCACCTAAACCTGAGAAGGAACTTCTTCACTTTGAGGGTGGCAGAGCCCTGGAAGAGGCTGCCCAGGGGGGTGGTGGAGTCTCCTTCTCTGGAGAAATTCCAAACCTGCCTGGACACGTTCCTGTGGGACCTGCTCTGGGTGGCCCTGCTTTGGCAGGGGGTTGGACTGGATGATCTGCAGAGGGCCCTTCCAACCCCATGTCATTCTGTGATTCTGTGATTTGATGTGATGAGTGCTGTGGTTGTGCTCATCACATCGGTTTGGGAGCTGTTGAGAGGAAGGTCCTTGGCTGCAGGCGGGAGCAAACCAGGGTCAGCTGTGGAGGTGGTCCTCAAGGTGATGTTGCCCAGTCCAGCCCCAGCAAGCGAGCACTGGTACGGGGAGCTGCCCTGGCTCCTTCCTCTCCAGGGTACATCATAGATATCCTGTGGCTCTGGCTGGCTGTTGCATTCAGCTTGCAGCTTGTTCTGTCAAGGCATTTGGCTGTGTTCCTGAACCACATTTATACTCTTATCAAATAATGAAATCAACATTGTGGGGCATTTTACATCATTCCTTATTGACAGCCGTTTTGTTCTTTTCCTTTTCTCTTATTTTGCCTGTCACTGGGGTCTAGTTGAGAAACCTGTTTGCCCTTTTTGCATATGAGTGCAGAAAAGCCTTTTGGTCCTACTTTGGGAGGTCTTTAAAAACTTCATTGTTACTATAAAAAAAAGTAATAATGTCAAAAAATCTAGCCAGAGAAGGATTTTTTCCCCAATGTCTTTAGCTTTCCATGTCCATTCTCATAAGCCATAATTTCTCATTCACATACTTGCTCCCTTTCTTCCCATCTGTCTGTGCTTTATTGTATATTGCTTTTTCATTTCTAGCAGTTGCCTTCCTTTCAACGCTTCGCTTTTGGCTGATGAAGTCCTTTTTCCTTGAGCATTGAATGGCACCATTTTTGCTATCTGACAAAGTCATAAAAGCCAGTTGTCTGACATTTACAGTGTTTAGTCTTTGTTGTTGTTGTGGTTTGGGGTTTTTTTTCTTCCCCAAATTTGCACTTGTGTTTATATAGCTATGGGAAATAAGGTCCTTGGTGGCCCTGTGTGTGTGTATAAAGTTTGGCTTTAGTTGCAGAATCATGAAATTTAAGTCATGCACTGTAAATTTACAGCTCTCAGAATTAAATTAAAAAATACATTGTATACCAAATGTAGTGCTTTTCATCAGTAGATGTCAAAATAGCTTGCAAAATAGGTCATTAGCATTATTTTCATTTTAAGGAGAAGAAACTGAAGCCCAGAGAGGTAAAGTGATATCCCCAAGATTACCCATTGATTCTTCATCCATTTTGAGCTCCCCAGTGGTTGCAGTGGGTGGATGGTAAGTGGGAATACAAGACTGAGCAAGAACAGAGGTCAGATGTAAAAATGATCCCAAGAGTGCAGTGCATTATCAGACAGTGGAACACACAGAATTTCAATTTGGGAAATTTATCCTAGTATTTTGAATTACATTTGAATAGGCTCTGTGGTTCTTCAGTCCATAAATAGTTTTGCTGTATCATGGGAGTGATTGAGCTGTGTTTGACTGTTATCCTATTTTTTTTTCAGGAATCCCATTTATTCCCCTCTCTCTAATAAAGCAAAACCAGAATGATTAAGTTTTTTGAAGAGAAATTGAGCTCTTTCAGCCATACTTTACCTGCAATAAAAAGCAAACAGTCAGCCAATGTAACGATTTTACTATCTGAACACCTAGAAATAGTTGAGAATTGTAGATTCTAACTATTGACGCAAAAGGATGATCCATGTTACCAGTTGAATTCCATAACTCTGAGCAGAGTTTGTATATACTGAGTTTATATATATCTGAGCATACTTTATATATAAAGTATATATTATTTAAGCATTCTGTATATTAACTGTTTTGTGCTTAGTAGGAAGAGCAGAAGAACAACCTTTCCATGCTCTGGAGGTGTTCCTTATACACCTGCAGGCAGGAATCCACACGAGCATTGCTGTAATTACCCTCTGCTGTTGTTTTTTCACACTTACACTGCAGTCTAAGATATTGGATAATTCCCTGTTACACTGATTTAAAAGCCATCATTATTTCTGATCCTTTTAAGACCAGACAAACCTTGACAAAAAGGTTAATTGCAACCCAGTAGAGCTACACTAATGTTTTATTAGGGGGAACTAGTCATATCTAGATTTTTCAGAGCAAGTGCACTATAAAGAACATTAACATCTCACTTTGAGATTTTTAAACTCTTCATAAAGTCTGATGTATGAATTTAGCTTTAAAACAAGATAATATAGTTTATGAACTAGAGTTTTTAATATTTTTTTTCAGTGTGGTTGCTAGCTGTGGTGAAATCCGTACTTAGACCTGCACACAAATCGAATAAAAGAGATTGCAAATTTTCAAATCCTAATTAAATTAGGGCGAGAATTTGAAGGGTTTCCTCGCTTGCATTTTTACATTTAAAATTACATTTGAGGATACCTCTTGTTATCTTTGAAGGCAATGGGTAGGCCTATTGAGTCCTGAGGTTTGTTCAGGGAAGGTGACTTAAGCACTAGTGGAGCAAATGAGCCCCAGTCTTTTTTGCTCATTAGCTTGTGCCTGCAGGGGGACTTCTCCCCAGTGGAGGGACCGGCCAGGGTCTGTCCCAGCCCCTTGGCAGGAGGGTCTGTGTGTGATGGGCACCAGGAGTTGCTCCTCCAGGCATGCGGGAGAGCCTTCAGGGTGCTCACAGTTTTGGGTGGAGTCTAACTCATTCTCTGCCTGCTTTGTGACCTTAAGAGGAATCGGAGGGATTTAAAGATTTTTGTCTCCAGATAACCATTAGGAAACAGTTATTCTGACCCCTCGCTTCTGCTTGGAGGAGCCTCCTGTGCTGTGCTTTCTTTAGACAGCATTTGCTCTTGTCCTTTTTATGCTGTGCTGTACACTGCAATAGCATCTTCGACCTGGATGACATCTCTCCATCCTCGGAGACGGCAGCAGAGAAGAGGAGCAGGGGTTGGAGATGGATGAGAGTGTTTATGCACCGAATTTGTCTGCGGGCTGTATTAACGAGAAGGAGATTGGTGACCAGAAGGGCAGGGAGAGAGATCCCTATGGCAATGCAGGAGTGTGGTTTGCAGAAGGTCCCTGAATGCAGAGTGCAGCGTTGGAGTGGAGCTGTTAGGGGAGCAGCTGCTGCAGAGCTGTTCCCATCCCAGCTGTCCAGTATAAAACACGATGATTGATTCAGGATCTCAGGAAGAAAGACGTGTGGGCATAATACTGCTCTTGATGGAGTAGTAGCTGCTGGAAGGGCGCATGCTACAGTGAGAGAGAGGTTTCATGTAAGATAGTTTGGACTTTCTGACGATGGAGGGATGATAGGATCAAGTTCTAAGGGGCTAAATTTGTATTAGCTTTCTAAAGGGGGTCATTGACAAGAAAGCTGGAAATACTGTTTCCCTCTTAGACACTGCATAATTTTTGTAGTGGTGTATGAATCTAATGAGTGGTGGAGCATCTTAGACCCATCTAGAAGAGGGGTTCCCCTCTGAGGTGTTCAGGCACTCTGCCTGCTTCACTTGACCATTGCCTGCCTCCCTTCCATTCTCCTGCAGTACCTCAAATATCCTGGCACAATGTTAACAGCTTCAACTCATGTTGTAGCAGCTAAGGTTTGAAAGAAATACTATTTTATTTATTTTAAATTAATTTAGTACTCCTTTTTCTCTCTTCAGCCGTTGTCTAAACTACTCCACCAAGTCATCCCTGGCTCCGTTAGCCCCACAGTCAGATGGTTGTCAAACTGGCAGTCTTAATTAAGCTGGAGATGTGGAGAATATTTTGCAGATGTGAAGTACTTAATAGTGACTAAAACACATCGAGGAAGAAGAAGTTGCACACTTGGAAGGACAGCATTACGGGTGGGCCAAGGCAGAGACTAGTTTATCAGCAGGCTTGCTGCCTTCATGTCCTGTCTTCGTAACTGTTAAACCCGCATCTTCAATTTCTTGTGAATGCAAAAATTTTAGTTTGAGTAATGGATAGGAATGGGGAAATATTTTGCTAGGCATCTGGTTAAGCACAGACCCTTAGAATCATAGACTCATTTAGATTGGAAAATACCGTAAGATCATCAAGTCCCACTGTTAACCTAGCACTGCCAAGTTATCGTTAAACCATGTCCTTAAGCACCACATCTACATGTCTTTAAAATGCCTCCAGGGATGGCGACTCAACTACTTCCCTGGGCAGCCTTTTCTAATATTTTATAATCCTTTGTATATTCTTCCTACCCTCAAGCAGATCAACACTCCCACCGAGCTTGGTGTCATCTGCAAACTTACTGAGCATGCACTTGACGTTTTGGATCATGAGAATGGATGCAGATAATGAGGGTATTTTTTTTTTTCATATCAGGGGTATAAATTTGTCTGGTTTTATCCATGAATCAGAAAGTAATTTAGGAGAACCAGGGGAAACAACCATTTTGTGTGCATGTTATTCCAGAATTTTCCATTTGAGGTAGTTAACATCTTCCTCTGAAATACCCAGTTTAACTTGTAGGGAGAAGCAGCTGCTGGCCTGATCTGGTGTGTGATCTGATGAAGTTGTCTTTATTCCTAAGAATTTGAGTGCAATGGTGCAAGCTCACGGTATTATTTTTCAAGTGGTGCTGTGGAAGACAGATCCAATCCAGCTGAGCTGAAGAGAGCATCAGAAGTGTTGTTTTTTCTCATGAGTAGTTTTTTTTTCCCTCTTGCACCTGCTATTTGTGCTGCTTCTTACTCCTTCCAGACTAAAAATATCTATGAGGACAGGTGGTCACTAATACATAGGATAAAATTATCATTCTTTTCAAGTCTTGTCTCCATAGAGGAAAAGAAAGGACAGAATCATTTGAAGAAACATTGACAACAGTAGGCAGCTATGAAAATTTTGCCTTATCTATTTAAACACACACATTGGTTTTAAATATAATTCTGAAGTTATCTAGTCTACAACAAGGTCAAGAAATGGAGAAATGTACCCTGTACAGATTATTTCAGACACGAGGCAGCCTGTATACATTTCCACCTTCCCACTCATACCCCAGCATCTTGCTGTTGCTATGTTTTTAATTCTCTTGGGTTGTAAATAGGAAACAGAAGAAGTTGGTTTCACACTATTGCAGATGGATATGTTGGAGCAGTAGAATAATGCTGGAATTTGTGCTGAATTAGAAAAAAGTCATGTTAGCGTATTCTGTACTTCCAACATCCAGAATCATGGGCTTCACAGGGCTGAAAATGTGAAAATGTGAGGTCTCTAAATGAGACTGGAAGGTTTTTTTGCAAAAGGTCGGCTCTAGCACAAAGCAGAGCTTTGGTCTTGCTGGACAAAGGACATGATGAAATGGTTTGCCCCATGAAAAGAAGAGGTCAGACCAGATGAGCAGAGTGGTAACTCTGAATGCTAAAAATGTGTAGCTTCTTTCTTTCACCTGACATTGATGATCTCACCAAGGTAGAATAGGAATATTTCAAAAAGTCATAGTTCTTCCTTTTATTTTTACAGCAAAAGGATTGCTGTTGTTTGGTATGTGTCATACTCCTCCAGCTCCTTGTGGCACATCTTCCCCAACTTGCCCAGGCTTTCTGTATTTGTGGTAAATGCAAAAGAGATGTTTTTCTTACCTAAGGTGATGAAAACGGATTTCTTACCAGTTTTGCTTTTATAAAAGGAGAGGTATTTTTTAAAACCCATGTTTTTGTGAGTGAGACCTCTCAACCTGTGAAGCCCCATGGGAAAGGATTGCTACATGAAGCCATCTCCTATCGTTGCTGACTCTTCTCCAAATCCTCATCTAATCACTATAGAGTTCAATGCCCTAAACCTCAGAAAATAAAGTAATCCTTGGATCATTAACTGTCAGCCATCAGAAAGGTTACAGAATCCCAGGATGTTTAGGGTTGGAAGGGGACATCAGGAGTTCATCTTGTCCAACCTCCTTGCTGAAGCAGGGCCCCCTGTGGCTAGATGCCCAGGACCATGTCCATACCGCTTTTGAATATCTCCTGGGAGGAAGACTCCACAACCTCTCTGGGCAACCTGTGCCAGTGCTCGGTCACCATGACAGTAAAAAGCTGTTCCCTGATGTGTAGACAGAACATCATGTGTTTCATTTTGTGCCCACTGCATCTGGTCCTGTCACTGGGCACTACTGGAAAGAGCCTGGCTCTGTCTTCTTTGCACCCTCCCTTCAGGTATTTATGGACATAATAAGATCCACCCCCACAAGCTTTCTCTTCTCCAGGCCAAAAAGTGCCAGCTCTCAGACTTTCCTTGAAGTAGAGATGCTCCAATCCCTTAATCATCTTTGGGGCCATTTGTCAGAACCACTTCAGGATGTCCATGTCTCCCTTGTACTGGGGAGCCCAGAACTGGCCTCACCAGTGCTGAGTAGGGGGAGAGGACCTTCTTTGACCTGCTGGCAGTGCAGCCAAGGGTACCCTTTGCCTTCTTTGCAGCATGGGCGCGTTGCTGGCTCACGTTCTGCTTTGTCTACCAGGACCCCTAGGTCTTTTTCTGCCAAGCCACTTTCTGTCTGGGAAGCCCCCAGCCTTGAGTTAGGTTGATGGTTGGACTAGATGATCTTTAAGGTCCCTTCCAACCTAGATGATTTTATGATTCTGTTCTATGATTCTATATATTGATGCATGGGGTTGTTCCTACCCAGGTAAAGGACTTTGCATTTCTCCTTGTTCGTGAGGTTGCTGTCAGAGAGTAGCTGCTAAAGCTGAGATGTGACAAATGGGGGTATTTGGGTGTAGGTGGGTGTCAAGAGGATGGGGCTGGTCTTTTTTCAGTGGAGCCCAGGGGCAGGACAGGAGGAAATGGGCACCTGAATATAAGAAGTTCCACCTAAAGACGAGGAGGAACTTCTTTACTTTGAAGGTGACAGAGCCCTGGAAGAGGCTGCCCAGGGAGGTGGTGGAGCCTCTTTCTCTGGAGACATTCAAACCCACCTCGGCATGTTCCTGTGCAACCTGCTCTGGGTGGCCCTGCTTTGGCAGAGGGTTGGACTAGGTGATCTCCAGAGGTCCCTTCCAACCCCATGTCATTCTGTGATTTGGGACTGAATCCAAGTTTGGCTATGGTGCTTTTGGCTTTGCAGAGCACCTTTCCATCACTCTCTTACCAGCTTTGTGGGGCAGGGTGAACAAACTAAAGCTTGAGGACTGCCCCAAGGTCCATCTCCGTGGACCACAGGGGAGTGTCTTTCCAGGGCAAGAACGCGGTGAGTGTGTGATGTGTGTGTAGGTACCTGCCCAGGGTTTGGAGGTGGGTGACCACTTCCTGGAGGAGAACTGCTCTTTTTCTCTGGTTCCTGCTGGGTGGTTGCAGCGTGCCAAAAGCCGTCTGGATGCTCCGTGACCTCCAGCAATTACAAGAAATGTCGGGCAGAGCTGTCACGACGCTCTTGCCATGCTTGCTTTCTCTTTGAAATCCCTGGCTGAGAAAGATAAAGAGCAGTTCAGACTTTTGTCTTTAAAACTGTGGCAAGAAGACAGCTTTAAGACAGTTAGGGGGAAAAAAAAATTCTTGTGGTTTTCTCTATAAATTAATAGTTCATACTGGGATCACTATAGTCTCTTTTGACCTTGTTTAAAACAGAAAGTGCATGTTCCTAATTGAATATCCCTGTAAGCTCGAGAAGCATGAGGCATATCCAAAGGTCACATTTAAGGTTTAGATTTGAAAAGTTAAGATAACACTTCTATTTCTTACCTTTTCGCAGTGCAATTTTAATGTGCTTTTTTTTTTGAGGTCATATATAAATAGCCAGACACAAATGGTTTGTGCTGTGCTGGTGGTATATCGTGATATTTAGGTCTGTTTTGATTACGAAGAGATGCACAATGGTTTTACATTTGTGTGAACGTGATAATATATGTGGTAAATTGCAAAGCCAAACTGTAAATTATTTTTTTCCTTGAAATTTTATTGCCTTGTCTGTTCTCTGCCCTTCGTTTTATCTACCCCAGGGCTTCCTTTAAGTTTCCAAGTCCCTGCCTCCTACCAGACAACAGGCGTTTAAAAATAAACCTAGCTAACATAGAAATGTTGTGTTTCCTTTCTCAGATGTGACGTTTCCCCCAATTTTCACCTACTCAGCATTCAAGTTAAATAAGTAAAACATTCTCCTGAACCCGTTTTCTGTTTGTAATTTATTTGTTATTTTATACACACCTGTGTAGTACAGTATCAGGTTGTACCTGGCTAAAGCTGATGTGGAGCATCTTCTTCACTGCTCTTGGGGAGGCATTTCCTTCTAGCAGATATCTGAATTTTTGATTTTCCTGCTTAACGCCAAGGTGCTACCAGTTTTTAAACCCCATATCATTTCTTTGCTGCCACTGGTCCACCTTGTCTCTTGACTGCCCGCTGTCACCTAGGGGTGTTTTTCCAGCAGGGGTGACTTGGTGACACCTTCCCGGGTCAGTGCTGCTGCCAGTACAAACCCAAATTGCTTCCTTCTGAACGCTGCACAAAAAAATTCCCTGGGCCTTGTGTTGTGGGTCTTAAGCTGCCATTAAGGCAGCTGTTTGTCATTAGTCTAACAGCTATGTGTATTTCTTAATGCCATTTAAAATTAGTGCTTAATCTGTTTTTAAAGTCTTAATAGTTTTGGGGTTTTTTTTTCATCTGAAGCATTGCTGTTGAGGCAGTGATGTATTTTGCTGGTTTGTTGTGTTGGTTTTTTTTTAAAGTTTTAGTTTTGTCCCTGAAGTCTAGTTGGGGCAAGAAACAGTAAAGACCTAAGGATCAGGCTTTTGGGGCTGCTCCAGTGGCTCTGAATCAGCAGGAGCTTTTCTGTAGCTGGATTTTACTTGTGCAGGATTTGCAGACTTGGGAAGCCTTTGCATTAACTTCGGTGGCTTAGAATTGGATTTCAGCAGCAGAGCAACTCCCCAGAAGGCTGAAAGCACAATGTGATCCCTCTAACACAGCGTCTGCAAAAGGCAGGAGAAAGAATGAGCCAGGACATTTTGATTTTACTCAGAATTACACGTGGTTGCCTTGAAGCAGCGGTGTTTTCTCTCGTTTGCAAGGTCTTTAAGCCCGGTGCCTGAAGCTGTTCTGTGCAATGTTTTAGAGAAACTATTCGAGCCTGAGACTTAATATCAGCAAATGCCAAAGGAGATGCACTAGCGACGAGTGAGGTCTGAGTATTTCTGACACAATTTCCTCCTTTCCCACAGGTTGGACAAAGTTTGCTCGGTTGACGCGGGCCCTGACGAACAGCCGGAGCGTCCTGCAGCAGCTGACGCCCATGAACAAGGCTGAAGTGGTGCACAAACACTCCCGGTTAGCCGAGGTAAGGGGGGACAGACACCAGCCTGCTCCCTTGGTGAGGCAGGAAGAGATGGGGGCAAAGAAAACCCTAATTCCCATTAATAATGAAATGTTCTTAGAGGAAAACATTTCGCAACTCGGATTTGGACGACATGGAACCAGACTTGATGTTCTTGAGCCTTGTGGATGGTCGTTTACTCTCCTGGGGAAATGGGATTTGTTTGAGAAACCCCTTTGGAAGTATCCCCGGGGTTGTACAGGCACATCGAGTACATATTGAGCTTAATCTCGACTTTCTTGCAAAGTCATTCCTGCAGTATTTTTCTGATCATTTTTTTCTTCAGAACTGATGAAATGAACTCTTTGGCAGGTTGCAAACATCTCCTTAGCAGTGCAGATGGTGCAACAAGTGAATGCCTTCAGGTTAACTGATGAAACAGAGGTACTGCTTTCACCTTCATGTCCATTGGTAATGAAAAATACACGGGTCAAAAACATATGGTCAAAATATATGGGCTACTGAAAATTACAGCCCTAACCATCTTGTCCTAGAGAACTTCTCCTGGGTTCAATGCTAAGAAATGGTAACAACTTTAAATGTGGGTTTGATTGTTGGGGTTTTTTTTGTTCCCTTTTTGGTTTTAGTGGACTTTGATAATAAAAACTCTACTTAAATTAAAATCAGAATGGAAAGCCACAGTCTTCAGGTGTTGGCAGTGTGATGTTTTCCCTCGAATTATCCCATACCAATAGCTTGGATGACTGATGAGCCAAGTTACTCTTACATCTTGCTTTTCTAGTTAATGGCATTTCATTGTTTTGTAACTAAGTCCAGAGAAGGGAAGGCTGGAGAAGATGTGGTAACAATATTCAGATAAACCCAAAGCAGTGGCACAGAATGAGGAAGGAATGTTCACTGGGACCACTATAGCTAGAGAAAAATAAATGACATAAGTCACAGCAAGTAAGATTTAGATCAGGCAGTAGGAAAAGCTCACATAAAGGAGAAGGTTTTACTTGAGAATAGGTTGTGTGGAGAGTGTGCAATCTCCTCTCTTAAAAGTTTCTAAGAGCTGCAAAGTGCTTTGTAGGCAAAGTGCTGTGAGGAATGCAAACTGAGCGGCGGTACACCATTGCTGGAGAGGCCCCATTTTCCATACTTCTGCGTCTGAGGAGGAGTGTTATCATCACAGCTTATCCCGTACAGAACATACTGCTCACCTTTATCAGGCTTAAGAGTTATCAGCCATTTCCATTAGTTGTATACAAGAATAATTCAGAGAGCCTGTGATGAGCACAGCTGACTAACAAGATATTGTGTGTTCTTTAGTGGTTTAAAATTAAAAATTCATGCAGCATGAAAGAAATAATCATTATAGTTCAGTGGTCTCCACAGCCACTTGCCACCCACTCACCATGTCAAACTCAGCATGATATTATGTTAAGAATAATAATTATGCTTTTACAGTATCATGGGAGCTCCTAAGCACTATACCACCAGAGGCACGGGGAACTATCAAACATATGTTCCCTGCATTCGGCTTGAGCCCTAAGCAACTTATTATTCCAACTCTAGTGAGGCTGTTTCCAGCTCCTGCCCCAGTGAACAAGGCAGGGAACAAACAGGTCTGGAGAAACCAAGGGAAGAAGTCCCAGTCTGATTTATCATGCCGGTAAAGTGTTGACCACAGATGAGTCCAAAGAGGTAACTGGAGATAATGACCAGATAATCAGTCAAAGCCAAAACAGAGTGTTAAAAGCAGGGAACAATTTTGGTATTGAATGAGTTTCATGGATTTGCACAAAGGCAGCTGTGAAAAAGAGACTGTATTGATTATTGCTTTTATTCCAGGGAGGGACTGAGGGTTCCACCAGTGAGTTCAGTGTGCCCCAGTGGTCAGTTGAACCTTGTCCATTGGGTGGTTTTAGGAGTGCTGTTAGTGAGTCGTGTCCTGGCCACAGGGGAAGGGACACCTGGAGGTTGATATTTTTATGCATCTCACCAGGGATTTGGCATCTGTGAGGGTCTTTGATGTGTGCCATTGGAACCACAGTGCTTGGTGTGTGTTGCTGTTCAGCTGGAGGTCAACACACACCTTTGTGTTCACCAAAGCTAGTGTGATAAGAAGTTGTTGGCAGCCATGGTCTCCTGAAGGTCTCTGCTGCACTGTCACTGCTGCCCGTGGAGTGGGGTCTAGTGGTTTTCTGGTCAGAGGGTAAATTTATGCAACTCAGCTGACTCTGTAGAAGACAAATGGCTAACTAATGTAACAACAAGTTAGTTTTTCATCTTATCAGTTTAACTAACTTTCCTTACAGGTCATAGTTGCTTAATCTGACCTTAGGGAGAGTGGGAACAGGTAAGCAGAAGCCGGTTTGCATCCCATCAGGTTACAGCCCAACATTAGACATGTTGGGAAGCCACATCTGCCAACAGAGAGTGAGAGAAGCTGCTGTAGTTTTCCCTTGGTGATTCCTGAAGAACAGATTTGCAGTAGAGCCAGACTTTTCCTGTCTGATCTCAGTTACAGTTTTCCCATCTTAAAAATGAGACTGCAAAAACTTAATGGAGAATCCCTATCTGTAGTAATTGAGTTCGTATTCTTATTTGTTGCTTATTTAGAGCCATTTACTCCTCTTGATGGTGGAAGCATCCTGTGTTTTACCATTTTTACACATTGCTGTTTGCAATCCAACTGTCCTTGCAAATAAGGTGCATCAGCTCTGATATGGGACAGCTGTAGGGCTGAAATGAGTTTTAAAGTGGCTGGAATTATTTAGTTTGTCCCATACAGACTTCACATCCCCAAATGTAAAAGGTGTTATTAGTTCTAAAATACACACGAATCTCTCAGTTGTCAGTGCAATATATTGCCATGTTGTGGGTTCTTTTGTGCTTTTGTTTCTTGTATTGGACTGAGATAGGAGGTAATTAGATTACCTGTGAGGAGGTAATTAGATTACCTGGGAGGAATATCTTCAGTGAATTTGGCTTGGTTCCTTTGCAGTGCTTCCAGTTCCACATTTTACAGAAGTGTGCATGCAGAAGACTATAGTCGTATGCAAAAAAGAAAAATCATTACAAGAAATAAAAGAGAACCCACTAGTGTTGCTTGTGAGAGCAACAACGTTTTGAAGAAAATGAGAAGGAAGCATGATACTGCCAGGTGTTAGAGGAGAAATTGTGCACGCAACGCTTAATTTTAGGAGGTCAGCCAGCAAGGTTTGCCTTTGATGGGGTATTGTTCTCACTCAACAGTGGTTTATAAAAGAGGCCAGGCATGAAGGATTAGTCTTGTAACACTTCCAAATATGAATGAATACTCATGTTCATAACTGCAGAGCATAAACTGGTGTGGCAGTACCTACAGCCTGTTTATGGAGCTTCCCTGCCCTTGCTATTGGCATGGTTTCACCTCAGTCAATCTGCAAAGACCTCCCTTTTTGCAAGAATATCCTTAGGTTCTCTCCTGCTCCCATTCATTCAGTGATAGCTGCCTCCACTCATTCTTAATAAATCAGATCATTCAGAGACTGAGGGTTGACTTGCAGTGTCCCATGAACACAGTCCCGTCTTTGTTCTGTTCCTTACAGAAATCCATAAGATCCCTTACTGGATCATAATAATTGAAAACTGTAACATTTGCTTTTCTGTCTTTTACAGGTTCTTCAGCTGGGATCTGATATTCTTCCTCAGTACAAGCAAGAAGCTCCAAAGACTCCACCACACATTATACTACACTATTGTGCTTTTAAGACCACTTGGGACTGGGTCATCTTAATTCTAACCTTCTACACAGCAATTATGGTTCCATATAACGTCTCCTTCAAGACAAAACAGAACAACATTGCCTGGCTTGTGCTGGACAGTGTCGTGGACGTTATTTTTCTGGTTGACATTGTTTTGAACTTTCATACAACCTTTGTTGGCCCTGGTGGAGAGGTTATATCTGATCCCAAACTCATACGGATGAACTACCTGAAAACGTGGTTTGTGATTGATCTTCTGTCCTGTTTACCATATGACATCATCAATGCCTTTGAGAATGTGGATGAGGTAAGTGATTGCAGTCCACCTTAAAAGGATTATTTTAATTAGGAATTAATTTAGAAGCATGCTCCCAGGCATCTGGCAGCAATAAAAGGCAACTGAAGCTCTGTGCAAATACGCAGGGAAGAAATTAAGCTGCTGGGCTTCACATATGCAGCATTCCCATGTTGGAGAAGAGGTGTCTTATGATTTCAGTACCGTGTGTGGATGTGTACATTAATGGACGTGGGTTTTAGAATCACTTGCTTGTCATCCGAGCATTGAAAGCACTTCTGAGGAGAAGGATCTGGGGGTCCTGGTGGATGGTAAACTATCCATGAGCCAGCAATGGGCCCTTGTGGCCAAGAGGCCAATGGGATCCTAGGCTGCATAGGGAAAAGTGTGGCCAGTGGGTGGAGGGGGGTCATTCTCCCCTTCTGCTCTGCACTGGGGAGGCCACAACTGGAATCCTGCCTCCAGTTCTGGGCTCCCCAGTTCCAGAGAGACAGGGAACTGCTGGAGAGAGTCCAGCGTAGGGCAACAAAGGTGATGGAAGGATTGGAGCATCTCCCTGATGAGGAAAGGCTGAGAGAGCTGGGGCTCTTGAGCCTGGAGAAGAGAAGGCTGAGGGGAGACCTAATTAATGCTTCCAAGGATCTAAAGGGTGGGTTGAAGGAGGATGGAGGTGGACTCTTTTCAGTGGTTCCCAGTGACAGGACGAGGGACAACGGGCACAAGCTGGACCATGGGAAGTTCCACTCCAATGTGAGGAAGAACTTCTTTGGGGTGAGGGGGGCAGAGCCCTGGCAGAGGCTGCCCAGGGAGGGTGTGGAGGCCCCTTCTCTGGAGATCTTCAAGCCCTGCCTGGATGCTCCTGAGTGATGTGCTCTGGGCAACCCTGCTTTGGCAGGGGAGTTGGACTGGATGGTCTCTAGAAGGTCCCTTCCAACTCTGACAATTCTGTGAATCCAAAAGCATTGTTGTGTGTCCATGTCAAAACAGGCTGGACTAGTTGGGATGTCCCCCTGCCACAGCCTCCCTTTTCTGCTCAGACCCAACAATTGCCTTTAAATAGTCCTGATTCATTGCAGGGCAGACTAATATGCCCTGATATAAATAATCAAAACTTGCTATCTGCTGTGACCGAAGCTGTTAGCAAATTTGCCAATGACTTATCCGGAAGTAGAGAGTGCCTCTGAATGAGAATTTTTAAAATCATGTCCTTGGATTACTTTTTGAACCATGCAGTAATTTTCTTTATTTTGGTGATGTCTTTTTAAATGTCTGATTGAGAAGGAGATTATGCTCCATTTTTTTAAATGATTCTTGAGCTACTGCTGGAATTTTAGAAACTGTTTGAGGAGAGAGAATATAAATGTCTTAAACGGACACTGAATTAAAGCTTTTTAACTGCTAAATGTATTAACAGTTACGAAATTGAGCTTGCAGCCTAAGATAATAGAGAAAACAAGCAATAACCATGACAAATAATGCATGCACAAGTCAGTGTAGAGAAAATCCATTATTAAAATGCAACTATAATGGCATTAGGACTTGTTTTACTTTTTCACTCAAGCCGTTTATCATTAGGGACACAAACAGATGAAAAAGCCTCTGTTCATTTTTTATCATTTTAAGATTTTTTTCTTAGATTTTTTTCTGCAGTTATATATCCTCACTATATAAAATCTACATTCTTACTTTTTAATACAGAGTTTATTACAGATTTTGTAGATCTCCTTTAAAATTCCATCCCTGTCTCTGTGCTGGGTACCATCTTTCGATATTGTTCCATTTTATTTATAGCACATATGACAGAAGTGATAATACTTGCAGCTTAAATTCAAGATCTTATAAGGGCTGCCCGTCTCGAAGCAGGTTGTACTGTCAGGCTGTGTAAGGAGGTGGTATCATCAAGGTTATAAATATAATACAGCTTTTTAAGATAACCAATTTCAGACTAAGAGGAATCTGATTTTTATAAAAATGTAGCGTTATCTCCAGATTTTCTCGCTTTAATATGTAAAACAAACTGAAAATTTCCGTGCCCGAGCCGTACAGATTTAAATTATGAGCTTAACCTCTTTCTCTAACATATAGATGGGAAATAAACCATCTGCAATGTTTGTGACAGTGAAGAGAATCAATGGCACAGTGCGTTATAATTGGGGCACACTTAAAGTGGCAAACTTTGACCCAAATGTAATAATAGCAAGGTATCATGAGCAGTGATCCTAGATCTCCTATCATTTACTCCAAACAAATGAAGTATCAACTCCTTTTTCATTAAGAGAAGCAATGGTAACATTTCTTTCTCATGAAATGGTGTGTTACGGCCCTGGAGTCTCCAGCAGACATTTGTAACTACTTATGGACTTGATTTCAAACTCCTCCAAATCCAGTTTTCCCTTCTGCCTGAAAAGAATTGCAGTGATTTTCAAAACCAGGTGTGTAAACAGTCAGTCTTTCCTCCATGGGTCTACATTTTCCCTTTTCTCTGTCTTCCAGAGGAGATTTTTTTTGGTTTGTTTGCTATGTCTTCATTTGTGACAGCTGAGGTTTTTGAGCTGGTCGGTGTGTCCTGGCTGGTTGTAGTTATTAATGCTCTTTATCTTTGTTTGGTTTTTAACATTGATTTTAACTGCTACTTCTTTTCTGGGATTTAACTTTTTGGCCCACTAGCAGCAGTGTGCTCAAACGCTGTTTGTAGGTAAAGAATAAGTAAAGCAATAAGCTTAATTTGGAAGAAATATTCCAATTGATTAAAAGGAAAGTATTTCTCATTAGAAGGTGAATGTTTCCTCCTTAAGGCCAGTAGGAGAGAGGTGTTCTTTTAGCTCTTGATTTTAGTAGATTTTAGCTCTTATCTTGGCCCTGGGTGTTGGATAAGGGCATTTGTCTTTAGCATTAAAGTTGCAGATTGTGGCATTTCAGAAAAAGTTAACAGAAAAAATAGAACTTAGCAGTTAAGAACTTGGGGGCAGGTCCTGCAGCTATTTGAGTTCTTGATATGGTGGCCAAGAATGGACCCAAATCAGGGCGAATAGCCCTAAAAGCCAATTGAGTGAAAATGACTTTCCAAGTTTCCCTTCTGTGTCCCACCTCCATCCCTCCTTTTGCAGATAAAGCATCAAAGGAGCTAGGTGAGTCGAGGGAGACACCCATTGCAGGCAGTTTCTTTTTCTCCCTTTATGCAGTTTCTCATGCATAAAGAGGGATACGACCAAGAAGTTTAGGTTCATGTCTCTCTGATGTAGATGTAGACTCCTGTATGTCATAGAGGTGCTTGGAGGTTCTCATGCAGAGGCTGCTGAGTTATTGTATAAGACGCCTTATGCACTTGAGTGCTAGAATTCAGGAGATAAATAGAAAGATTAAAAAAAAAGAATTTGAGAAAAGAAAATGTGAGTTTTCTTATTGCGGGTCAGAGTTCTTCAAATGCAGTCATTCGTGGCCGGAGTCAGAACAGTGGCATTTCCATCATGGACAACATTAGGCTGAGGCTGGAAGCTTGTGAAATTCCCGCTGGAGGCCAACATGATCGCAAATCAAAGTTATTTTGTTGTTGAGTCGATGCAGAGCCTCAGTAGAAGGATATGATGAAAAGGATTATGACACAGAAATTGATAATTGGGGAGGATTAAGATGATTTGAGGCAGGATTAGAGGCGTAGGTTTCCATGCCTGCAGTGGCAGAGCCAAGCTGTTAGAGTCTGCTCAGGGGGATTTGGATGTATGACAAGGAGGGGGAAAGGTAAGATAATGAGAGAGAGAGAGAGAGAGATACCTTGCACAGCAGAGAGTGATGGATGAGGAATTAAGTGGCTAAGTGGTATTGAAAGGGTAGGAAAACAAGGTAAAATAGGCTGGAGAAAAATGAGCTGAGAGAGAGGAAAGTGGAATCCTTAGCGGGATAGGTACTTTATTTTAGAAAATTGGTAGGATGATAGTCCTAGAAATCAGAAAAATGCATGGCATCTTTTCTAGTCGGGAAACGTTACTTGCACTGAAATAGATTCTGGCTAAACCAAAGCTGTACAGAAGACCTTTCATATATAGAATATGTGTGAGAAGGGACACTATTAAACATACTGGGGAATCCAGCCAATTTTCAAAGTACAAACCAGAATGGAATGTGTGTGCTCAGAGTCTCTGAAACTAAGCTGATTTTTCTTTTTTTTTTTTTTTTTTTTTAAGTAAAAGAGTTCTCTAAAACTTCAGACTTAGTCTGAAAGTACATGTCTGTCTGTCTCTTCTTTTACATTAAAAAAAAAGAAAAAAATGGTTTTCAAATGAGTTGTATAAAAGATCGCCCTTTCTGCAAGAATTAGTTTTCATGAGCCGATGGCTGGAAGTGAAAGCAGACAAATTTAAATGACAGAAAACTCTGAAGTTCTAAGTCTGTTGTTTAATAATGTAAGACTGCATGACCCGATGGCCTTTAAAATTTAGTGATCTGTGCAGAACATATTAAGGCATGGAATCCTTGTAATTGTAATCTTCTTTTAATTACTATTATCGATCTCTTTCAGCAGTGGAAGAAACTTCTTTGCATCGTTGCAATTCATAGCAACTAAAATAGCAATGTCTGTAATTTGGAAGCAAACAAAAGCTGATACAATTAATTTAGCCACATTCACAACTGCAGTGCTTTACTGCAAACGTTCCCTTTATGGGAGATGTTTGAAGGAGGGTTTTAGGGACCCCCTGCTCTGAGTGTCACATGCAAGGTGAAGATAAATTGGTATGTTTCACCAATGTGGCTTTGGCTCTGAAATAGCCTATGGCCAGCTACCTTTCTTAAATCTAGGTGGCTGACGTGGAGAAAATAATTCCCAGAACTAAATCCCTGCTGCAGCCAAGTGTTAAACTATGATGGAAACTCCTAGCAACGTAACAACAGATGCACTGGGCCCAGGACCTGGCATTTTCCCCTTTGTTATGCGTTGGGAAGGCAATTAAATGTGAAGAATACCGTCATTTTGCTGTAGTGTGCAGAAAACTGCAATATAATAATACAAAGGCTTGGTTACGGTGCCGAAATATAAAGGTATCCACCTTAGGCATAAATTTATATATAGACTGTCGACCATATTCACCCTTGTCACTTATTCACCCTTATTTCATTTAGTTGCAGAGTTGCACCATGTCTCTATAGCTTTTGGTCAAGCTAAGGTTTTATCCAAGGTGTGCCGCTGTTTGATTGCCAGCTTTTTTAATGCTGTACAAGGTCTGGGATATTTCTGTAGGGTTCCCTTGTGTAGATACATGAATGTCATCCAGATGTGAGGGGCAACTTCTGAAAGGAAGGACCTGAACTGCGAGTCGGTGCAGGGGTGGTGGTGGCAGGGCAGGCAGGGTTGTCACAGAATCACAGAATCCCATGGGGTTTGAAGGGACCTCTGGAGATCATCTAGTCCAACCCCCTGCCAAAGCAGGTCCACCCAGAGCAGGTCCCACAGGAACGTGTTCAGGTGGGTTTGAATGTCTCCAGAGAAGGAGACTCCACCACCTCCCTGGGCAGCCTCTGCCAGGGCTCTGCCACCCTCACAGGAAAGAAGTTCCTCCTCATGTTTAGGTGGAACTTCTCACATTCAAGTTTATGCCCATTTCCTCTTCTCCTGTCCCTGGGCACCACTGAAAAAAGACCGGCCCCATCCTCTTGACACCCTTCCTTGAAGTATTTATAAGCATTGATCAGATCCCCCCTCAGCCTTCTCTTCTCCAGACTAAAAAGCCCCAAGTCCCTCAGCCTCTCCTCATAAGGGAGATGCTCCAGGCCCTACATCATCTCATGTCCCATGAGGTGGATGTGGATTATGGCATACTGAACTTTAATTATATGTCTCAGTGGTCTTCCCCCTTTACCACTCCCTTTTTAAATTTTTATTTTCTTTTTAAATGTGTTGTGTATGAAGCAGATGTTGGGTACAAGCTATTTAAATCAAATCTTTAGTCAGATCCACATTCAAGTGACGCGGAGTCCAATTAGGGCAAATTGTGCGTGGAGCAGTTTCAAGGGAAGCTTGAGTCCTGTGTGGTCCCTTTGGTTGCAAAGGAGGGGAGGGCTTACAAAGGAGATGAGGCAATTGAAATCATCTGCTCAGATACTCCCTGAAATAAGGCTGCTGGGGGTAACACAAATCCACATTTCTGAGATTGCTGTGCTCAGCCGTCAATAGGAGGAAAAAAAGTTGCAGCCTTAGGGATGAGCAGTTGTTCTGCACAAAATGGAGCCAAGGTACAGCCCTGGAGAAACGAATTGCATGGCTAACAGCAGGATTGGCAACGTTTTACTAGCGAGACAGCCTTGTAACTTGGTGTGAGTCTTTATTTTGTTAAGGACTGGGTCGGTGCTATGTCTGCCCCTTGGCGTCAGGTGTATGTGTGGTCCCAGAAGTACTTGTAGAAGCACTGCAACTCAGGTTACTCTCTCCAGGTATTTCTTCTCTTTTCATTCCTGTATTGGCATAGGAAATTTGTAGTTTGTTGGTGGCATTAAACTATCAGCCAAGTTCAGTATCCCGTTCAGAAGCTGTCCCAACTGATACGACAGACCTTCTTCTCCCTCCCATTTCATCCTCCGTCCACCTTCCCTAAGTAAGTGAAAATTACCAGATTTTATGATACCATCCTCATTTTTCCTGGTTGGGCACACTGATGCACCAACAAGTAAATAGTGCAAGATGCCAAATTCCCCTTAACTTGAATTTAGAAGAAATATTTTGAAATCACCCTTCTTTTTATAGCCCCAGTCATTCACTGTTAGAAATGTATTGCATTGTATAGTTGTGCCATAAACAATTCACGAGAAGTTTATTTATAATGCTCTAGCTTATTGTCATTTGTGTTAGGGGAGAAAAAATTCCCCCACCCTCCTGGGAGGAAAAAAAAAGGATAAATCTCAAGCAACAAATCTAGAGGTGCTTTCAGAGAGTGTGTGAGAAAACCTGTGTGCTTATATTTTGCTGTAAGGACTCAATTTTGTGCTCTCTGCAGTCACTGTTGCTGCCAGTCCTGCAGGGTCAAGTATTCTATGGGCTCTGCTTGTACCAGGACCCAGGATCGAGATAGATTGTGCAGAAGCAAAGCCTCTTGTTACCATGTGGATTTATGTAATTGAACGCAAACCCTAAACTGAGTTCCTAAAGTGGTGATAAATCAGAAATGTTGCTTTTTTTCTTTTTCTCATTGCAGCATTTGATTTGTAACTATGCAACTTTATTAAGTGTAATTGTTTACCTAAAAAGAAGGGTTTCTGAGATATGTTGGAAGATTTATTTTAACATTAACTCCAGTAAAGAAGCAATAAGGAGCTAGCCAGAGATTTTAGACCTAAGCTCTATTTAAGTAGCTGAGCTCAAAAATTTCTTTTGAGAGTGATTTGCTGGTTAAATTTCTTTCTTTATGAGGTTAATTATCCTCCTGAATACTCCTCCTGCACTGCACAGAATAGTACCTTCTGGATATGTGCTTCCAGGCTCGCTCACTCACTCGTGTTGGCAAGACTCACCATTTCAGTTTTTCCCAAAATCTGTAGGCACTTTATTATTTTTTTTCACATTGTATACCATCATGTAGCAACTGCTTAGTGAAAATTGCCCAAAGTTTACAAAAGTGGTGCCTTTTTCACTGCTTCAATACCAAATGCTGAGCTATACCTTGACAGAATCAGCTAAGTGATTTGTTTGGGTGAATTTTTTTTT